>NW_009933024.1:0-12410 GCF_000696875.1 Nestor notabilis
TATATATATTTTTTTTTAATTGAAATAATGTATCCAGGGTTGCTTTAGTTTAAAATGCTGAACAGTCTCTACGGTAATTTTCTATTTTTCTTGTCACTGAAAAAAACAGATTTAAGAAAAAAAGTCAAACCCAAAATGTTAGAGAACAATGTTAACCAAATTACATCCTTACAACTAATTAACAGTACAAGTAGTAAGTACTTAATAGAGGCAAGCCACTTACTTACACAAAAATGTAAAATAGCTTAACATGAATTGGTACCTTTTGGGATTAGTGAGGAAAACTAGACTGACTGACTGAATAATATGGGCAATATAATTTTATGTAGTGATTCTTGAATCAGAATATAGAAGGTACAAATGAAGTCAAATATATATCTATGTAAATGTACAGATATATTTATAAAGATGCCCATCTGGATTTAAAGCATTTAATTAACAGAAAAGTTGCAACACCTCTTGCTTCATCATTTCAGTGCTCAAGAAGTAGAATTTACACCTCACGAAAAACAGGGATATAGAAAAGACATGGTTCTTCTTTTAGAAGAATGAAAATTTGCATGAAATCATACTTTAATTAATGAAAAGCCCTGGTTGTAAATCTGGAAGGGAAGTTATGATGGTAATTAAATAAAAAATAAAAAATCAAGGCAACACATTCTTCTTCTTACTGTCGGGAAAGATACTCTGCACAAACTGCCAGTGGTAGAAAATCACTGCTAAACCATCTTGACTACATCAGATTCTCATAATAGAAGGACGAAACATTTTTTGAACATAAGGTTTCTGCTTTCATTGCACCAAATCAAAATTTTCTGAAAATATTGCTTCATAGTCATTAAAAATAAAACATAAAATGTACTACTTTCTCATATTACATATATACACATGATAATAGTTTGTTCTCTGTTACATCCAAATCTTCAGGCTCAATGACATAATCTTCTAGCAGGGTGTCTACTAGTTCTTAAATGGAAGACACAGTGTACTTTTTTTCAGCTTCAGTTACATTTCACAAGAAGTGCCCAAGTATTTTGAACTAAGACATTGTTTGGAAATTATTCCATCCTTTTATAGGAACATGATTGCCAGCTAAAGCCACGGGTATAACTATTATACCAGACCAAAAAAAAAAACCAACCCACATTTTCACAATGATTTTCCAAATGCTAGTGTCCCCCTCACCCATACTTAAAACTGGTTGGAAATCAGCAAGTCTAAGTTTTCCTAAACTTCATTTATTTAAAAATAAAGGTTACACCCAGGACCAAGTCCAACAGTGAAATCAGCCATGTAAACAGGATGGAAAAATCAGTTATTCTCACATATGGAGAGTTATAAAAGGTATGTGACATATGGAATCTGTATTTCAGTTAGGTCACAGTTTTGCTCTAACACTTTCTTTTAGTCTTTTAACCTACTAGGAAAATAGTTTTCAGTCAAGGAAATGGAGATGATGGAGATGAAAAGAAAACCTATGACTGTTGAATCTGAAGCCCTCTCAGGGCAAGATGTTTGTACCCAAGAAAGATGTGTTAAACAGAAATATGTAACATGCATGGAGGATAAATTAGATAAGTGTGTAATGTGCTTGGATTAAAAAGCAAACAAATAAAAGCTTAGAAAAATTTATCCTTGTTTATTATGAGAAACTCCAGGTTCTTTAATATTCTGTATATTCATCAGAGTAGGAAAATATGAAAACTAAAATTCTTGTGGCATGGGAAAACTGTTTCCTGCCCATCTTTGACCTCTCAGCGTAAAACTGCTAAGCGCTATGGTTTACAGTACAAATATTTCTGGATATAGTATCCATCTGTTATGTATTAGTGAAATGTTTCTGATATTCAGCATTCTTTTAAACAGCACTATTACAATTTCATCGAGAAAGGTTAATAACTAAGTAATAGTCTGACAGGTTTACAGTGGATGGTATTTCTGGAAAGAGTATTTGCTGTTTAGCATTTCTTAAGCAGAGCTGTTAAAAATTCAACTAAAGAGTTTTTGAAACTTCAGGATGATGTATCATATGTGGGGTGATTACACAGAGTATTACTCTTAAAATGTTTTTTCAAGGAAATTCGACTATTTTTAACACATAACTAAAGGCTTTATATGGTATGCCTGAGTTCATAGTTATCCATAAAGATAACTTGGTATCATTTCTTAATAAGTTCCTTGTCTTGGCTGTATCTTGATTGCAGGGCTTTATTTGCTCAGTAAATTTTATAGATACAACCTCCTTGCAGTAATGGAAGAGATGCTGTAATCCTAAGAAGTAAAAGAACACACAGAATAAGAAAGGAAATGAAAAATCCCAAAATGAAGACCTACAGGAAACGTCTGCTAAAACCAGTGAATGGGTTCCCATTTCCATTCCAATTGCTTTCTAGTTGCACTCAATTACTGTGCTGAATGTTTGCTTACCAGGCTTTCCAATCTTGTATGCATGAAGAACTGGGAAACTGTTTCCCCAGACACACGTATATATTGAAGAAAATGGTACTAAAGTGTGGAAAGCTATCCAGATGTACCTCACCAACTCCTGGCTCAGGGCTGAGTCAGAAATTCAGATTCTTCAGAGTCTTTTTATCAGGGTAAAGGTCCCAGAGGCCTCCAGCTTGAGGTTTTCTCTGACGTCTTACAAAATCTTTAGATTCTTGGCTCCTTGTCGTCATCATCATATTTTGGCTCAGCACGCTTTTTCCCAAGCAGCCTCTCCCAGTATCCCTGGTAATGCCATGGCCATGGCACTTTGATTCACCCAGGGCATGGGACAGGAGGGATGGTCCCAGATTTCTTGTTCATGGTGAGGGTGACTGAACACTGGTATAGGTTGTGGAGTCTCCATCGTTGGAGATATTCAAAACTTAACTGGACATGAACCTTAGCAAATGGCTCTAGGTGGCCCTGTTTGAGCAGGGAGGTTGGACCAGATGACCTCCAGAGGTCCCTTCCAACCTCCGTGTTTCAGTGATCCTGTGTGATTCTGTGATTCCTTCATTCTGTCCTATCCCTCACCCCCATTTCTCCTTCTTTTTAGCTTGTGTGAGAGTTCCTAGTTTTTGACTGATACTGATGGTGTTCTCTGGTGACTTTTCTCCATCTCATTAATCGTAACAGTCAGCAAACTGAGCACACATGATGTGAAGCCAATATGTCCAACCACATTAGCTGCAAAAATACAATAACTATAAAAATATTTCTGTGTGCTGCTATGCCTCCTCCTCTCCCCTCCGAATCTTTCTGGGGAATGGAAGAGTGCTCCCTGCTGAGCCTTTCTGCTCCAAGAAAGAGAAGGAGAGAGGAGGAGGTGAGGCAAGTACTTACCATTACCCCTCTCCAGCCAACAGTGCTGCTCCCTCTCCTCCTGAATTTGCTGGAGCAGAGTAAACAGCTGCTTGTATCCACAGTAGGGCACAAGGAATCAACATAGAAAGCATTTGTGCTACTGTATGGACATCTCAAATCTAGTGGGAAGGGCCCAGCAGGAGAAGGTCTTAGATCTCTCACTGCCATTTCTGCTCTAGGGCCAGGTAAGAATTTCCAGACAGAGGCCCTAAATGGAGCTGTAGAGAGGACCAAGGAGAGAAGAGCAAGATCCCCAGCACGAGCACTGGTCTGTCAAAATATCTCCATGCCTTTCCTTCTGGTGTTTGGTAGTATCAGAAATCAGTAATGTTGAGATGCCTTCTCTGCACCAGCACCGCAAAAGAGTGTAGTGCAGATGCCTGTCGCTAACTTACCAAGTTTCTATCTGAAGGAGAACCTTTTCTTCCAGTTTTGGGTTCAGCTGAAAATGAAGCTACTGTGAAAGGTTTCATGAGCAGCTTTGGTTGAGGAGTTACCCCCCACAAGTGGGCCTGTCTTTATGCAAAACAGCACGCACTTACTTTTCACAAGTTCCTCAGCGAAATGTTGGCACGGCTGACAAACAAATGGGAAATCTCACATGCAGGATTTATAATTTTAAACTAAAGAGAAACTTTGGTTTAAATGTACATATTTTTAACCTGGAAAGAAAATAAGCAGCTATGGCAAAAAGAAGAGTTCGCGGATAGCCTGCAGTATATAAACCTGTGTACAGAGAAGTCTGCTGGGATGAAATGTATTCTGAGTTTCACCACTAGATCCAGGACCAACACTAAGAGCATCACATGGCTCCAGAAAGGAGGCAATATGAACCTCGTACTGTTCTACAATCAATACAGAAGACCTATTTCACACAAAGAACCAGCTAATCAACCTAGACTTCAAAACCAAAGTGATAGACTCATATATCAACTGTTGTGAATATCTGTCAGTGTGCTTCACTGATTAGGTCAGCCAAATACGTATGGAACTAATTGGGAAAGAAAATTCCAGCTGCAAATAAAATGTATTGTCTGCCCCATCATGTATGCCTGAATGTAAGCCACATCACAAAGCTTAAGAAGCCTTGAATACTAAAATGTATTGCAGCTACCCTCTATACACCTATGTGCCTGGCAAAAGGTAGTAAACAACAGCCTTCATCAGTAAGGGAAACAGGTTGTGCTTCTCTCAGAAACACTCTTCAAAAGGGAATTACACCCACCAGACTCTTTTTCATTACTGCTCCATTTCCAGTTTCCCTTTTCTGCCCAAACTACATATGAAAGGAGTCATCAGTAAGTTTCTGACATCCTTAGGGCTTGACAATAAGGTTTGGATGGTGGCACAAACCAGAACTGAATCAACACAAGACTGGCACCACTCTGATAGGAAATGAAAGTGCTGTGAAGAGCTACAAAATAATGTCTTTACTGTAGACATTTATTTCCCCACCCACTGAGGGGTCTAAAGCCACAGGGCACATTTGGCTCTCTACTAAGCATGGAGGTCAGATATCCAGGAACACCTTCGGTCAGGTTGAGGAGTGTGAAGAGTCTCCCCTGGGAGATTCTGGCATCACCTCTCTGCAGGCTGGATTTCTATCAGTAACATCAGTGTTGTAACTGAAGCTGAAAATGAAAATAGCACCACACCTTCTCCAGGAAGGAGAAGGAGCTGCCTACCTTATCCACACGCCAAGCTATGCCCAGTCTGTTCTCCTGTCAACTTCAACTGACTCTTCAACCTCTGGTTGGTTTCTAATGCCTATTTAATGCCTTGGTCTCAGCCTTCAAAAGCATGACTCACATGCATGTTTCATGTCAAATTTCATGCACACATGAAATTCGACCTCTGAACCGAAGTGGTAGATGACTCCCTCTGCAGTAATGCAGATCACAAAGCACAGAACAACACAAAAATCATATTCTCATAAAGACCACTTATGAAGCCATTTTCCAGAGAAATCTCAGTGTTATCCAGCACCTGACCATCTTAAGGTATGTTGGAAGACTTTCTTCTGAAAAAGTCTTTCCCCTTTAAGGGGTGTTTCACATAAACTGTACTGGGTACCACCATGAGAAAACTGGTACTGTTTTCTTAGGAAAACAACTTTTTATGAAGGTACAACAGTCAAGCTTCATAGCCACTCTTGTTTGTTTTCCTACTCCTAAAAATCATGCTCTTCTATCAACTTCCATATTTGAATCTCAGCGCTTCCTTCTCCTTCCACATCCCTGTTAACCCTTAAACCTTCCACAACACACGCAGACTCCCCTCCCAGCATAAACAGCTTTGTATCCTTGTTTCAGACAATGTTTCAATGCTGAGAATTGAAACATAGAAAGTCTATTTTTATTGATTTTGTCTAGTAAGTCTTCTAAGATTGGTTTCTGCTAGGATTATCATTAGAGTGGCCAACAATCTAAACCATAAAATAGCATCCTTGGAAGGCCTTCCCAGTTCACTGGCCTACTTGCAAAATAGGAACTACAGATAGGAGGAAGAGATAAAGTCACTGAAAGTATTGTACTTGATAATGTTTCAGTAATTTTCCACTTTCAACTTACATAAAACCAGAAAAAAAACCCCAGATAATTCCAGGAATCCAGGAAAAAGAAACTTCATACAAATTTTCGAAGCTCAGGAAACAGCATGCGTAGTGAGTCGTACATATAGATTACAAGGTCCAGGTTAATGAAAATATTATCTTAATGGATAACTGCTTGTAATACCAGGAAAATCTCTATTCAATAAAAGCAGTCTCACCTACAACATAGAACAGGAACCCAAGGTATTTTAGTGAACAAAGAGTTGAGGAACAACAAGGAAGAATAAGCATTGGCAGCAAGCACTGTTCAAAGTAGGTATGGCTGAAGTATCTTGGTCAAAACCCAGAATTTTTAACGTTGTTGGAATTTTTAGAATTCCCCATTTTTTAATGAAAAATATAATTTACATCCTCTTATTTTCAAATTACATAAATAACAGAAAAATTACACATTTTCAATTCCTTTTGTCTAAATCAAACAAGCAGATTGTATAAATGCAGATTTTCTAGCACAAAAACCATTCTTCAAAAATTTGGGCTACCTTCTATTTTTAAGATGGGTTTCCATCTTGAAACTGAGATTCCACTTAATACTTTGCCTTCCTGGACTCAGAGTAATTCACAAAAAATTCTACCATATTGTGATACTATCTGATCATGAATGTTCAGTATTTATTTCATTTACAACTCATTTGTCCTCCTCAGAGTATATACAACAGAGTTGCATGAATAACTGATGGAAGAATGCAGAAATGGAAAAGGAGATGAGAGTAATGATGATCTAAAGTTTGGTTTGTTAGTTCATATAATCAGTCAGATCTTTGATGGAATAGACAGCTCTTCACTGCTATAATACGTATGTTGCCTACACTTGGGTATGCAATGACACACCACCATCAACTCCCCCTAAATTGTCTTTTGCTAAACTTTTTGTATTCTCTGAAAGCTACTTTGTAAACAAAACAACCAAAACCAAACAACCATACACACATACATTAAAAAAACCCAAAACCCCAAAACCCCAAAAAACCCCACCAAAAAACAGCCGTCTTACTTGAACAAGTTAATTTCTCATTTTAACAGTTAAAATTTTGATAGTTAAATATTGGCTTAGCTTATTCAGGCTGCATGTAGGGATAACAGGCATTGGAAGGGTTTTTTTCACAAATGGTTCTCTGCAGAACAAGGCACAGTAGGCGTAGGTGCTGGCGTTGCCATTTCATCTCAGTCTTACAAGCTGCAAAAGATCTGTTATTCTTCCAGACTAAAGCTGTCAATCAGGAGGGACTGTGAGAAGTGATGCAGTGGTTAGTGATGTGGACTGAAGTTCACAGAAGACCAACAGATTTGCTCTTGTGACCTAACACAGATTTGAAATTCTTGTCTCCAGAGGTAAAAGGTTAATGGAATAACCTATTTTTTCATCTAGCTCCCTACTACAGAACACCCTTTTAATTATTGCCATTATTTATTGATTTATAAAGTAACATGTAACATAAGGTACTCAGCAAGGAAATATTGAAGCATATAAAACACAGTTAAAATGATCAAAGAGATGTCTGATCTGAAGAGATCTGTGATGACAAATATGGAAAAGCACTTCTCCATCTTGGAGACAAACATCAACTTCACCATGTCTGGTTATGCAGACACAGAAAACACACACACACACACAAATCCATCTGTAAGTGAAGAAAGAAGAGGGATTTTAAAAACATACACTTGGTTTAAAAATGTGAAGACCATCATTTTAAGAGTCCAAATAGTAAGAAATAAACCTTTTGATTCTTACCATAAGTCAACTGATTAGTGACCCAAACTTTTTTTAGTGTCCAAACAAATCACTCTGATTATTTTAACACAACAATACTTAAAGCAGGATTTCAAGCCATATTGCCCTGAAGTAATAAACAGAGAATCAAACCCAAATTTTCACCACATCTGACTAGAGATAGATGTGACGTTCCAATGCTATGGCCCATACGAGGGCTTCTAAAGGGTGCAAGGGTGTCATGAGAAGCTGTAAGAACTGGAAAATATCAAGGATGTTGATGTGTTCTCAATGCATTGACAGTAGGAAATGGGAAGAAAGGCTGCAAAAGAAAAGAGTACGCTCTGATGGAGACCTGCTGTTTTGATCCCCTGCATTCATTTGGCTGCCACGAGCATGTTAGGTGCCCCCAAGTCCGGTGTGCAAACACTACATGCTACCAGCTTCCACACGGAGTGCTAAGGCTGCATTTGATGCTTTCCTAATGCAGCCTCGAGCCAGTAACTTCAAAGGAGCACATCAAAGCTGTTATTCACAGTGGAGAAGAGAGTGTGAAGCCGGGTGGCTTTTTTTTTCTCCCCAGTGAGTATGAAACTTTAGGAGGCTTCCCAAAGGACATATGAGTGATTAAAAAAAAGGAAAACTCTCCTTCGTATCCTAGGGAAAGGAGGGTAGAGGCCCCATAGAGGCAGATGGAGGAAGAAATGAAAATTTCTCTCTATTAATACATCTCCTAGATAGCCTGCTATGCTGCTAAGGGAGGGGGGAGGAGGGAAGAGAAAAAAGAACTAAGTTTCATCTTTGTTTCATTGGTCTTTTTTTTTTTTTAATCTGAGTCACAAAAGCTTAAAATGATGAAATGAGCATGTGCAGTCTGACTGAGATGGGAGACAGGCAATTACTGAAACTCCGGGCCACAATATCAGCTGCCTGCTGACTTCTGCGATTGAATTAAAACTATCATAAGAATAATGCAAGGACTTGCCCTTGTCCTGCTTGTCTATGTGTTTATTTAATTTTCTGTCCAACTGACTCTCAAATAAATTGGAAACAGCTGCCATTTTTTTGATTCAGTAGCTCCATTACCCCCCAATGACATCATTCTGGGCACGCTCACCAACAATAGGTCATTATGCAGCAATTACTTTATTGATTTATGGAAGTTTTTGAGCTCCACCAGGAATATGCACATTCAAGGAAAAAAAAGACTTTTCCTTCTGTGCTCTTATAAGTTGTGAGTTGCTGCACTAGGCAGGGATAGTATTTGCAGACACAAAATTGGAATTTAGATTACAAAGGGAAAAGGAGGAAACCTTTTTGCTATTGGTTACATTGATAAATTAAAAAAGAAGATAAGATTTCAGAGAAGGACCCTGCTGTGAACTGATGTTTAGAAACCATGACTTAATGTAGTAATTAAACATATGACGCAAGTAAAACTGCTACGTAATAAGATGGCAGTAAAAGCATGCAACATTTCCTATAACCCACCCTAATGAAAGCTCTGATGCATGGGCTTTTTGAGGTACTGCAAAACATATTTAAGAATTATTATCACATGGAAACGTGTTTTCTTCCGCCCCTATCAATATATTAGATCAGCCATCATTCGTACATTATGCACCGTTCTAAGGGAGGAACACAAAAATCATATAGTGCAGATATTCATTATGGTCTTTCAGCCTTTAATCATCTGCTCATTTTGAAAGCATGGAATTTTGAAGAAGACTGACAGTGCAAATAATTAAGACAATGTGTTATTTTCTGTATTCAAAAAAATCTGTTGAAATACTCAGGAGAAAGTATCAGTGTGGTTAATAAATAGTGGTAAGTAATGTGGTTAATAGAAAAGTGGTAAGTAAGAATCTTATAGTCTTTTGAAGCAGAACAGACATTAAGCTGTATGCAACATAGATATAGATATCCCTTTTATGAAAAGTTTAGAAGTGGATAAATACCTGCAAAAACTGTGTCTGAACATGTATTTGAATATTTGAATGAGGCTCATACTTATACCTCTTAACATTTACTTCTGAAACTTCTGTCATTTGCTTTTCTTTGTGCTAATGTTTGGAGTCTAAAGATGGCCTGCTGCAAGGAGCAGTAGTGTAACCAGGATTTTCAAAAATCTAAAGGAATTGGGTGCCTGAGAATCACAGTATTTAGCAAGAGCTGAGGGCCTTACTTGGATATTCAAACTTCACTATGTTTTTAATTCCTGTTCCTGACTTCAATGCTTAAAATATTTCAGTCATCTACTGAGGGTTAAGAAGCCAAATCATGTGTTTTAGGTGAATCATCACAGTCGTGCACAAGAGAGGCTCTGATCTGCAAGGGCAAATAGGTGACAGCAGCAGGTTCCTAGTTCAAAGGGTGATATATAATAAACCAGCAACATTTCTGCAGTGATTCCCATTCCTTTTGAAGATCTGGCCATACTGGATAACTGAAACATACAACTTATGAACATCATATAGTCAGATATTTCTTCACGTTAACTTTTTTATATCAGTTGCATGTAAGAGAGAGCCACAGAAACTAGCCTCAGCTTGTGAATGATTCATAAATAGAAAAAAATGGATGGATAATTTAATTATAATGAAAAAATGATGATTTTTAGAAAACACCTCAGGGAAATGTCTTCAGGTCCACAAGCAGCACCATGTGGGTATATCACTGTGCCCAGCAGACTCTCATATTATAACTTGCAGAACTGGGGCTTAGCTGTAGATTGCCATCACAAGTGCTTTGAGAAAGTATCAGAATAATATTAGTGAATTTTTCTTCATTTTATAGATGTGTTTTACTATGAAGTAATTTCATTTGTTGTGGTATGTCCAATGTCCCTTTCCACATCAAATATATGTTAATATTTGAAAAGTTGGGTGTTTTTCAGCAAAATGATCCTGAATGAAAGAAATACCCTAATTTTTAGGAGGTCATGCTTTGAAATGCAAAAAACCCTAAACAGCTCATTATATTTGCTGGTATCACATTAGAAGGAATTACATAAAATGCAGTAAGATATTATGATTAAACTAATAACATATCTATATTTGATCTTCTTTTTGCATTTCACACATTAAAATAAATGTGACTGAATGATCAGGACATTCCAATGGCACAAGCTTAACTCTTCTTTCTACTTGTGACACACCACCAATTGCACTTTGATTGAAAAACATGAAATGACATGAGAAGCCTTCTCTATAGTCTGACTATTATTTAAAATTTCTCTAATAATACACATGTTGCATCTTCCTTGCATCAGCGTGAAGAATATGTAATGAAGTCAGATACAATCCCCTTTTAGTAGTGTGCCTATAAAGTTCTTGAAAATACAAGCCTGGGCTCTATAACTTCCATACAGTGGCCATACCTGGTTGTATGCCTGTGCATTTTTACTATGTTCAACACAAATGTGAGATTTCTGTGTGGTTTAGGTGCTGTATCAAAAAAGCCACACCAGCAAATTGCATTACTCTCACCTTTTTTGTTTTAACTTTAACAGACTCCTCCCATTTATAAGATAATTGACCAGTCAATTATTAGAACAGTTAGTGTTTAATTCATTGAAGTATCACTTTCCATTACACAGCAATGCAGAGAAATTAAAAATTCAAAACAGCTGCAGAAAGTGAGCCTTTCCCACAGACTGTGGGGGACCTTAATCTCATTACTTCCTCCCGTGCATCTCCCATAGGCAGCAAAGGGAGGTTTTCCTGCATTTGGAAGCTGTGGTTAGGCCACAGGTATTGCAATTGAGATTTCTCATTCTGGTCACAAAGTTGGTCAGGAGTACAGAAAAACAGTACAGCAGGCATTCGTTCTTGTGGTGGCAAATGAAACAAGAATGAAGAAGGGTACAAACTGAACATCTCTAACAAGCCTATCTGCAGTTCTCCTCTGAATGCCATACCTGGCACCCCAAGCACAGCTCTTGCTGACTGCATTAGGTGAGACTCAGCAGGTCCACGGGCTGCAGGCATGTGAGTTCACAGCATTGTGCTGAACAACAGAGGAGCTGACAACAGATGGAGGCAGCTGGAAGCGCAAGAGGACAAATCCGCTGTGGACCCCTAGAAATGGAGCATGGGGGTAGGGCAATGCTGGGTGCTAAAATTCCCCTTTGGCTACTGGAAATCCTTCAAAGCCAGAAAACTGGCATACTACCAAAACCAATTGCTAGTGCCAGAATACATTTCTATGGTAAATCAAGTGACAGATTTTGCAGTCATACCGTAAATAATGCACCTTCTCCTCAAGTGGGGTGAAATGTAGTTCTACTGAAATTAATAGCACTACCTGGATTTATAGTAGCTGAGAATCTGGTTCAGTGTGTTAATATCTCCATTGACATCTTCTGGTTTTAAGTTATGACTCCTCAGTTTAAAAATTCCACCTGGAGTTATTAGTAATAAAAAGGAAATTCCTCTCTCTTCCACCACCCTGCCGCTATTGAGAAGCCTCTGGAGGTTACAAAACTACACATATTGCGGCTTTACAATAAATAGGTTTCCTCATGAAACAGACATTCTTCTTGATAGTAGAGTGACCAAGATGAAACCCTATGTTTCAGCCGACTTATATAATTACATTTTAATCAGTGATACAATATTAAGCCTCCATTATACCCCTGTGACATTTTTCTATCTTGGAACCTTAGGTAAAGAGTAGGTAAGAGACGCAACAGTTAAACGAAATGCCTGCTTGTCGTGGTTCAAGCCCAGCCGGCAA
>NW_009933025.1:0-13942 GCF_000696875.1 Nestor notabilis
CCCCTCGGCTCCCCGGCCCTCTGCGAGCTCCGCTGCCATGTTTAGCTGGGCTGGGGGATAAGCCTGCGCTGTAACGTGTCCGGGTGGCTTTCCATTTTCTTTGAGGGCTGTGCGGCGTGCTTGTGGTGGTGGGAAGATAGAGGAGGAGGCTGCTTTATCTTAGCCTCGTTACTACTGCTCTTTATCTGCAAGCAAAGAAACCTGGTGGAGGGTTAAGATTTCTCTTTGTAGCTTCAGGGTTTGGATCTTGAATCTTGCTTTGAAATGACTGATAAGCTTTCCAGTAGCTGTCCTGACCATGCAGGTTTTTTTCTTATTGTTTCAGCCCCAAGATGAAATAGAAGTTGAGGACGGGTTTAAACAGTATGATGGTAAGGCTTTGCTACAGCATTATCAAATTCAAAGAGTTTGAGTGTTTTGATAGTTTGTGTACTATTTTTGTGCACTGTTTTTGTGTTCTGTTATTACTAGATGACATCAATTACTGCTTAATGATAGTTGTCTGTTTTCACTTAGTGATAAGTGCGTTAGACATGGAAGCTATGATGAGTACCATAAATGCTTGGATAAAAAACCCAGTCAAGTTTGAACGTTCTCATGGTATCAACAACACTTTGGATGCCCAGATCTTAGAAGATAAGGAGGGAGAAGATGAAACAATCCACATTCTTATTGTTGAAGGCTTCCTACTTTACACCTACAGGTAATCAAATGTGCCTTCATGTATTTTGCTTTTACATGATAGGCAAACCTCTAAGGGAATAAAAAGACCTGTTCTAAACCAAGAGTTAGCAGCCGGTATTGACTACTGCTGAGTGTGGGTGTCACAAGTCTGAAGGTAGCTCTAGGTGCAGGAAATGGATGTAGTTCTACTTTTCCATTTCTTGTTCCTAATGAAACAGCTTAGCTGTAACCAGACGTGTCTCTTTCAGGCCACTGATTGATGTGTTCCACCATCGGTACTTTCTTTCCATTCCATATGAAGAGTGTAAGAGGAGACGAAGGTGAGTTGTTCTTTCGTGATTCCCTTCCTAGCCCAGTAGCATTTTACTCTGTTCGAGACTGTTTGTTTCTCTGAAGTTTTTAGATAAGCAAGGATAAACATTAAATGTAGCTGCTGTATTAGACTGTAGCTTCCTTCCCCAAACAACCCAAAAGCTTCCTACCGAGCTGTTGTGTACATCTCAAACTATCCTGGGGTTCTATATTTGGCTTTATCTTTGTGCTTGTGGCTTATGCTAAATACTGACTTTGATAAGCTTAGAAGCTACATGGGAGGCAATAGGCTCAGGCTAGTGTGTAGAGAGACTGAATGAACTATCTGTCATCTCCCTGAACTGCAATTACTACTCTCGAGTAACAAGGTCTTAATTTACAGTTCAAGGAATTACACTGTACCAGATCCACCTGGATTGTTTGATGGCCACGTTTGGCCTATGTATGTAAAGCACAGGAAGATAATGGAAGATCTTGGAGTTGATGTGGGTAAGTCTTTAATGACAAAAGCACTTTGGAAAGATTGCTCTAGGAGAGTGCTTTTCAAACTGGGATGTATGTGCTGATGAGATGCATGAGAAGAGTTGAAGCAGGTGGATGGAGGACATTTCTCTGATACCAATCAAATATGTGTTCTTCAGGAGCTGCTGGGCTTACACAAACTTTCAATTATAAATCTCTTGTTTTTATAATTTTTCAATTATAAATTTTTCAATTATAAATATTTATAATTTTTCAGTTATAAATCTCTTCAATTTCAATTTCTTGTTTTACTTTTTTACTTTAAGTGCACTTGAATGGAACAAAATCCAAGGAGGAGCTGTTTAACGATGTGTATGGACAGATCCAGAATAAGATTGAAGAATTACTTAACATGCAGGTACATGTTTATGCTTGTAATTACAACTCAAAGGCAATCCTTTTAAAGGCTGTATCAAAAAAAGCATAAAGCTGTAACCTGAAATATGTTCATGTGTATCTTTGTTTAGAAATAAGCTGCTTCTGATTCTTGTGGGTGAAGATGACTCCTGTTTACTCCACGCTGCCTACCTGCCTGCCACTAAAGTTCCAGCTTCTGTGAAGACTCCCGACTCTTAAATTCGACTTTGTTCAATCTTCCCTTGAAACCGAGTTATACATGGTCATAATTAAAAAGCACTTCCCCCTTTGTCTCTCATCTTAATTTGTGCTTCAGTCTCATATGGGGCCTCAGATGAACTCCATCTTTTCCCAGTCATGTTATTAGCCTGTGAGAGTAAACCCTCATATTGTGTAGGTATATATATACCCACATACACTTACTTGAGTTCTTCCCTTCTATTAACCTTCATTAATTTCTATTATCCATCTAATTAGGGATCATCTTGATGATGAAACTGGGGTTGATCTTGCTTTTCAAAAAGGAGACCACAATAGGAGGTTTTCGGGCCATTTTACTAGTATTAAATTGTGTTAAATTCAGTGTACACACTGATCTTGGCTACAGACAATACAATTACAGTTGGAAAAGATTTTACGTATACAACAGCTTTAAAATTACTGATGTCTCTAGACAATTTCAACAGTGTTCTGTAGCTTAAGGCAAGTTCACACTCCTGTGTACATACAGAAGTAGTTTAAGGCCTTGATTTATATAGAAGAGCAATGAAAAAATATGAAGCTTAATCCCTGGTAGGGGAAAAAGTGTATTTTAGGATAAAAGCTTAAGAAAAAAAGTGGTACTGGGTGGCCCAACAGGGAAGCTGTGTATTGGTCCACTATGAGAACAGTCCTTCAGAAACGTTTGACCAGGCGGCAGTTACTTCAAGCCCAGATGCATGAGCTTCCTGATAGGAGCTGGTCCTCCCCAGTATCCCCTAGAAACAGAGAAAGTTCCTTCATCAAGTTTATGTACACATTGCCAAAGTAGGGCGTGGGGGGAGTGGTTCTGGTTTACTCCCTTAAGATCCCAGACTTGCTAAGAGAGAAATGCTGGAAGTTTGTTTTGGAGAATCTCGTTTCAGCGAGGTTTTCATGTGGCAAGGGCTGCCAGCCTCTGCACTGCAACCCTCTTCTGGTAATAAACCCCTGTTACTAGCAAAGTGCCCCAAATCCTCAGAAAGTTGAGGTCTTGGTCATGATTAAGGATGCGCTTATGTTCTAGCAAGGAGCTAAGCCAGAACAGCTATCTACCTGGCCTTTACCCGGATAATCACAGCAGCTCTACCTGCTCAGGATTCAAGTACTTACTTGAGTAGTACATTCCAATAGAGAAAAGGCATCATATCAGCTTTCATATGGTACATGGTTACTCTCTCCTTGCTCTGGTCAATGGGAAAAGTCTCCAATGGCTGAGCGTTGTAGTCAAATTCTGCTAGAATCACCTTGTTGTAGCCTGTTACTAGCGGGCAGGAAGTATATCCATCATACTGCAACGAAGAACACCCCTGTTCATTACTCTGAGCAAAGTCTAAATGCCAAAGTATTAAAATCCATATGGTTAACATTCATATTTCTAAGTAAGTTACTAGGCAGTATCTCTATTTGTAGCATTAATATCAGCGAGTCTGGGAGCCTGCTAAGCTAATTGTGCTTTAATAACCTTAATACTAAGTCATGTTATTTCAAATGGAGATTTAACATCGCTAAAATCAGAACTGACCTAGAATGACAGGGCTTTTTGTATTAATTGTTGGTTATTGCAACCAGCAGAACAGGGGAGCAGTAGATCAGGATGAGAGCTGGTGCTGATTTGAACAGGCAGTGTATAAACAGGGTCTTGAATCTAGCTACAAGAATTTCCAGAGGATGGCACGACTATGGATGATGATATTCAGGTTAGTACCCCAAGGAGTACTAATTCAGAAGCCATAGGTAAAATGAAGTCCAAGTCTCAAAGAGAAATTTGAACAGTTATAGGCTTAGCATCTTCTGTAGTACAAAAACTTCAGTTTAACGCCTTAAAAGATTCTATTCTGTGCAGGGGAGGCAAGTTTTAACGTTGTACAGATACAGCAGATCTGCAAGGGTCTTCCTGGAACAGTGGGTGTAGCAGTCAAGTTTTACTCTAAATAAGCCTGCACTGGTGAAGAACCCAGACTGATTAGCCTTTAAACTTCTTTCAACTGAGAAGCCAAAGAATTTAATACAGAGTATTTTTAATGGCAGTATCAGGAATATGAATTGTGCAAGTAAACTACCATTACAAAATACAGCATTTAGCACCCCCTCTTGCCCTTCCTGCCTTTTGGTTCACACCCTTAGCTCCTTGCAAGACTTCCTGTGCGAGAATGGAGAACACATTCAAGAAAACTTCCCTAACACAAGATCTGTAGGTACCTTCTGAGTTGGCAACTGGTTCTTCATTACCAGGGAAATAGTTCTGTCAAGCACTCCAGACTGGGCAGCTACACAAGAATGAGAAAGAGTATTTAGGCTTTGTTTCAGGCAGCAACGGTTGTCATTACTAGAGCAAACACCGTTAGCCAGGCATTTCGTTGGGCAGTTCAGCTGGAATTGAACGTGCATGTCAAATCAGTTTGGGAAGTTTACAGTCCCAGGTAAGAAGAAACAGAAAACTGGAATAATGCTTTAGCCTCATTGTTTCCAACATGCTAAAGCTTAGTGACACTTTAGCTGTGTGGTTTTAGTCTATGGCCATTCTCCTACATGAAATTCTAGTTGCTCAGTCTTCCCCAGCACCAAGATTCTGGCACACAGAGTTTTTTTTCATTTTGAGTGCTGGAAGGCAGGTACTCTGGACCCTTTTGCTGGAATAGTTGATGATACCATTTTCCAAGTTCCACCAGGAACATACTGATAACTTTCCTTTATTTTTTTTAGTTGTGAGACCATATGCCTAAAGTGGTTTTATATTGGACCCTGTGGCTACAAGTACAGAACATGTGATTCTTCAATAGCGACTTATCTTTCTGCTGACACATACGCATGAGCTGCTAAGATAGAGTGGAAAGTTTTGTTACCGAGTGGGGACAGAAGGCAAGAGCAGTGTGCTCATTTTATGCCACTCTATGGACACAGAAAACACAATTAGTTCATCTGTGAGGCATTTGGAACAAGAGAACTGTGAGTTAGTGGCATCAGCATGGTCAGTAGCCAGTTAGCCCAGGAGACATAAGTCTTTTTGAAAGCTGTCACTCCCACACTTCTCATTACACACACACACACACACACGTGCAACTTTACCTACGGCTGCAGCAGTTCTGGAAGTTGGAAGGTTGGTGCAGTCTCCAATGCCAAATACATTAGGGTACTTTTTATGTTGTAGAGTTTCCTTATCTACATCCACCCAGCCAACTTCATCCGAGACACGACTGTTGACGAGTACATCAGGTGGCCCCATGGGGGGCGTGACATGAAGCATTTCATACTAGAAAGAAAGAAAAGGCACTCAACAGCTAGTTTACCAGACCACATGGTACCTGTGTTGATATAAGGCAATAAACACAGTGTGGAGATGGTTTTTTGTTGGGGTTTTTGTTCGTTTGTTTGTTTTGTGGGTGTTTATTGGGGTTTTTTTTAGTACATAGAATGAAAATATGACTTTTCCTTCCTCCATATACATCTAAGACATTACCAAGTTATACTAACAAGGCGTACAGGACTCCAGCCATGGTTTATTAAGTATTTTTGCCTTCTCTCCACCTCAGTTTCCAACTTTTTAATCCTCCACTAAAGCCAGAGATGGTACTCTCAGGAGGGAATGGCAGTATACAAAAAAGCAGATAGTATGTGCGTATTGTGTGGCAGTTATGTTACAGTATACAATGAAAACAAACAGGACCAAACTAGAGATCTGCAAAGTCCTGACCTGATGAACTTCAGTCACTCCAGGCTTGTCCAAGTTTTCAAACACAGCTTCCTGCTTGTCTGCTCGAACTTCCACAAGGTTACGCTTATAGTTAACAGTGATATCCCTCTCCTTTATTATTTCAAGCAACGCATCAGCATACTTCTTAACACCAAAAATGACACCAAGTGAAGTGTTGAACATTATGTTTGCTTTGGACCGTTTTCCTGTCTGCACAGAGAGATCAAATTAGCCTTTTCTATAAAGAAACTGAGACAAGCTGGCAGAGACAATTGTGCTGCACTACTGAAGAGCTGATAGAACTATTAATACAGTTCGATTATTAATGAAGTATTAACATTAAAACTCTCAGATACAGCTGTTCCACACCATGTTAGAAGCTAGACAAGATAATCTTCGCCTTTTTTGAGTGAGGTACTGAAGACACCCTCCCCAAATTGCTAGTGAGAGGAGGTGGCTGCAATTCACTGAGGATGTGCTGTATTCAGGGTCAGCACTTGTAGCAGCTTAGCACTGTGCAGCTTTCTGAAACCTCCACTTCAATGCATTATTCAGGTGCTCTCCCAGTAGATAGCTCAGGAAACTTAAACACATCTGAAGCTTGACACTTCCACTTGAAGCTGTCTTCTATTTACACTAAGCTTGCTCTGACAGCATGGCTAAGACTCCTCATGATGCGGAGACAGCGCACCACAAGGAACAGGAATAGCCGTTTATCAGACTAGCAGAAAGACAAATGGCAACAGGTATTAAAGTACTAAGAATTACTTAATTCCAGACAGCTTCTAGTGCACCAACTGAAGTTATAAATGAGGCTGAGAACAGCTGTATCTGTAGCTCACCAGAAGCAGGGCAAACAGTTCTTTCCTTATGGATTCTGAATTCTAGAAGCTTCTCCAGTATTAAATATATGCTAAATATTTATGTATGATTCAGCTACTTGCATTTATTATAACTTAGAAATAGAAAAAGCAACTCAGTTACTTTAATAATTCTGTTTCACGTTCCTTGTGTGTTTTCTCTTTGTTTTAAAGACAATATGAACCCCTTCGAACAAGCCTTGATCCCAACCATGGGAACAAGCACTGGCAGAAAGAGTAAAATACTTACTTTCCTCCAGTAGGCCTCTGATAAATACATGATCTTCTGAGGAGCCCCTGCACACTTCACTGGAGTGTTTGGAAAAGTGAAGATAGCATTTCCCTCCTTGAAATCTTGTACAGCTTTCCATGTTTTCTCTACTGTATGCACTGAATAATTGGAACCTATTTTAGGGTGATGAAAACCTTCAGGCAAGCCTTTGATCTAAGAAAATGAAATTATGGATGGCAGAATTTTGTCATCATCATCAAGTATTAAATGCAGGCTTGAGAAACAGCTATTTAAGAAGCCTCTAGCAGAAAGAAAGCCCATACGTATTTGCAAGTTGGCATTTTTGAAAAGAGCCCTAGCAATCAAGCAGGTATTTCCATTAGAATTTAGTAGATGATTTAGTAGATGTAACATTTACTGAAATGACATTGATCTGCAACATCTGTGGCGTAGGAGTTCAGTGCAAACCCAGACCCATGTTTTTGTAGACTACATGAAATTCAGAGTAAGTATAAAGTCACTGCCACATCATTGTAAGTAAAAATCATGTGTAAAAAAAAAGGCATTATGAACCTTTGTCAGCTGAATGGAACTTTTCAGTATTCAGTTGCAGACACCTGTATTTCCTCGGGTTATTTTAAGTGTCTCCATTAGTTATTTCCCTACTTTTCCTACTACGCTGGAGCATCTGCTTGTTAGAAAGGGAGTTGTCACCATTTCAAAATAATGGATTTCAAAATAGTTCTATGAGACAGAGTCCTGTTACATGCACTGCAGTGTGTTTGGGAAGTTACAGTCTACCTCAGGAAGTATGCTGTTGGTGAAGACAAGGAAGAGAAACCATCTCTCTTTTTACACTGGCCACTTTCGTTTTAAAGCCACATAAATCTGTTACTGTGAATTTTATTCACAACAAAGTAATGGTGATTACTTCTACTGCTGAATACTGAGTGTAATTTTATCTGGTGGTACTCAAGAGATACTTGTGAAGACTGAGAGGGTCACTGAACACAATGCAACTCCTCACTCCACTGACCTAATCACCAGATAAATTCTAGGTCACCAATCTGATTAACTAAGACTAGCTCTTGCTTTACATATGCCTTGGGAGCTTTTCAAAGAGATAATCAAATATATTATCAGGTACTACATCAGATTCAGGTCAGGTTAAAACCATGAGTTATATCACTCAACCATCTCGCCTTTGTGTTTTCCTCCTCCTACGTATGTCCATGGTCATTCTTGAGCCATACAATGATATTAACATTCTCCTCTGAGTGCCACTGCATAAAGTGTAAAGGAAACCTAACAGATAGGGAGAGACTTAGGGCCTATTTAAACACAAGCATGGTAACTCAGCCGGTTCCTTCTGAAGTGTGTCTTTTAAGAAAGATGAGGGTGAATCAAATGAATTCTGTGGGACAGATTTTACTGACTGCTCTGGGTTCCTCACGTCTAATGTCACTTCTGTTGACATTAGAGATGCTTTGGGCTTCAGTCAGCATACTCATTATTACAGGCTGCCTTTAAGTTCTAGATTTAACTTGCTGCCCTGTCTGCCCATACTGCTATGGAGATGCAACAAAGCTGTCTTAAAAGAGTAATTACTTTGGAAGTAAAAACTTCCAAAATTACTTTGGTAGAGTAATTCAGGTTATTACAGAGACATCTGTGGAAGGAGCAAAGTCATGAGGCTGTCTCCTGGCTCTCTAATTCATATTAACATTCACTATCTTGCAGTAAAAAAGTGTATCGAAATGCCATTTACTTTAGTGAATCATAAGGGTACATGATGCCTTTAAAACTAGGAAAAACGTAACTACTGTAAAACAAATACCTTTTCATAATGCAGACTAATCCCAAGGGCAATTATCAGATACTTGTAAGATATCTAGGGGAAAATAAAAAAACAACAAAAAATAAAACACATCTTAGACAAAGAAACAAAAGTAGCTCAAAGCAAGCTGAAGTTATATGACAACAGCAGAGTCATAAGAGAAGGAGAAACAAGGAGCATTAGTAACATAAATGTTAAGCTCTAAGAATAATTTATAGTTAAAATGCTAACTGCATTATGAATTACAGAGCCTTTGCTACACATAAATCCAAGTGTTTGGAGCAAAATATTCTATCTTTTATGTTCGGTTCTCTGTAGGCACAGAAAATACTCATGATGATGATATTTTAAGTTGATTCTAATGCAGTTACCTGTAACATTTTTATTTTTTAAAAAACAGATTTTAGGATCAAGTACTTCTCATAACACGAAGTGGAATTTCCTGGCCTCCTAGATGCTGGGGGAAGGTCTTACTCAATAGGCAGTTCCAAGGGGATCTGCAGGAAGTGGACAGACAACTCACGACATAGGACAAGAGACTAACTTTTTTTCCATTTTACCTTCCTGTCATTCTCCACATAGACACAGTTCTTATCTGGGTCTAATGCTGTAACTCGAGATTTGATCCACTCGACACCTGTAGGCATTACACTTCCTGTTGGACGTGCAGAAGCTGCTAGTTGCTTTGCACCACCACCAACCAGAGTCCACAGTGGCTGATAGTAATGAGTCTGAAAGAAATGTTTAAATAGACATGTAAGAACTGTTTAAAGGGACTTTAAGGTGAAGGCACACCACTCCAAATAGGAAGCATTGTGCTCTTCACATTGTATTATTCTTAACAAAAGAAGTTGAAGAAATGACCAAGAGTTTTGGATGACAAAGCTGGAGGGATGCATGCATTTCTAACATGGAGCAACTAATTTAAAGTGAAGTCTTCTTAAAGCTGGCTAGTGGGCTTCCTCCCCACAGTTAAAAACATGTGGGGTTGGAGAAGGATGAGAATCAGACCAATCTGGTCACATATGTAACATGCTTATCTTTTCAATGCTTTACAGCAGAGGAAGACTTACCTTACTTGGCTCAACAACAGCCACATTTCCTGCCCCCACTTTCCTCTTCATCCGAGCACTCATGGTGATTCCACCAGCACCTCCACCCAACACAAGTACTTCATAGTAATCCTTGGCAGCAGACCTGGCTGCCACATGCAAGCTGAAGGAGCTTGCCTTCTGCATTCCTGGTTTCAACAGCCGTACGCTAGGACGGAGACAGAAACAAGAAGACACTACTCCAACTGCTGACATCTTCCAGTAAACAGGAAGCTACAAGACAAGGAAGGACACCGGTAACAATTACAGAAGATAGAATTTATTTATATGCCTGGACCAGTGTTCAAGGCAAGAATTACAATGCTTACACCTTGCTGCAGCCAAGCCACTTATTTGGAAATGGACTGTAATCAATTTAGGAGAGGGAAAAAAAGAAAAAAGGTCAATCGTGGCCTCTGTGAGGAAACTGAAATTTCATAAAGCAAATGAATTCTAACAAAGCATAAGAACATTTTCTGGTTACTGTGGCAGGAAAGTGTATCTGATCCTGCATTAGAGGCAACTCATGCGCTGTAACTCCAGCTGTAATATTACAGTCCTGAAGACATAAGTGCCACAAAATGGAAGAAGATTTTGCCGGGTGTTGTAGATCACCAAAACAGTGAACAAGGTAGTTGTGTGGACATGCTGAGTGCCGTTCCACTAGCTGCAATGCATCAGCCAAACACACCATTACATTCGTATTTTAATGTTAGGGTGTACCAGCACATGCACACGTCAGACAGATCTCTTCTTGCTGTGTCTCAGGGGTGTGAGCCATTAGGGTAAGCGCGCCAAGTTCTGTGCTGCTTTAAGCAAGGGCACATGTCTATTCTTGCAAGAGAAGGAGTGAACCTTAAGCTTGATAAGAAAACAAAGTTCGATGAAACAAGAGTTTACATCTTCCTAGATCTGGGATCCTTGAGTATACCCAAAATACTTAGTTCTCTATCCATGGTCACCTCTTAGCTTTTACATTAGTAAACTAGCTGAAAACAAAGGTCAGAAACCCACACTGCTACAGCAGCACCCTCTCACAAGTGAGAACCAGAACATAATATATCTTGACAATGGTGACACTGGATATAAAAGTGTGTTGTCTTGAAGATAGTCAGGACTAGCCCATGTTTCTCTCCCTCTGCTAGAGTGAACAAAAGCTTTTCCTGATCTAAGTCTATTGTTTGCACAGTTTTTAGCTTTTCAATGATAAAACAGGTATAAAGTCATTTTAATACAGTTCCTTATTGTCAATAAATGAGTAAGCACTGTAACATGAAAAGCAACTTATGCTTTCCTGTGTTCTCTACCTGCTCCCCTTTGTTTAATTCCTTGAGTCATCAGGCAAGAATTGCAGCTTTTTCACCTGAAAAGAGTAGAACTCACGTATGTTACTCACAGGCTGAGTTTGATAACTAAGCTAGAAACCTCAAATATTTTAAAGAAAATCTTCCAAAGTCAGCTTCAAAGATTCTCCACTGTGCCAGATGTAGTCATGATGATGCAATTCTTTCTGCACCTTCATGTGCTATCTGAACATTCCTCATCTCTGTGTACCCCAAATTCTTTATGAAGTCCCATTATAAAACTCCTATGGTACAATTAATTTGGGACAGAGAGGCCAAATCTCAGGTGTCCATTGTAAAACCAATTTTAATCATTTTGTTTTACAGGAACTTTTGAAGATGAACGTATTCTTCCCAGCCCCTCCTCATTGAAAATAAACCCCCAGCTCTAGAATAAGTTAGTTTCACTTTGGAAGGCCCTTTATCAGCTATCTAGTGCAGGCAGCTACTTAAAGATGTGGACAGGCTGCTCAAGCAAGTGAGGAAGTTGTTCTACCCTAGAAATAACAGCTAGAGGTATGTCCTGCTTTCTGCAAGTCAGAGAAAGATGAATTGTGATGAGTAAGTTTTGCAAGTTCCATTTGTGAGACAGTTTTAAGAGGAACATCCTGTTTCTGGAAGCACATGAATGCAGGATTTTGCTGTGGGTTTTATTAAACAGGCTCAGAGCCTGCTGGCTCACAACACAGCACATCCAGACCAAGAGAACAAGACTCCATTTTTGTAATGCAAACTAAGGAATAATTATCCTCTCTGACCAAATAGATTTTGAAGTAAACATGCTTATAAGCACACACAAGATGTACCTTAACTAACAGCAGGCTAATTGATCAGAATACAATATTACGTTGCTTCTAAGTTGTTTCAGAGTACACAGAAACAAACCAACCTAAGTGTCATTTGTAAACAGCTATTTTAATAAGGACAGCAAAATCCTTCATATTAAACTCCTAAGCTAGACAGCAGCTGTACGATCAAGTCAGTTGGCAACGCATCAACCCTCCGCTTTGGATACTGGAGATAAAGGAACAGAACAAAAATGAAGGTAAAGGGGAAAATTCGTAGTTATCTCTCTGAACTGAGCTGAAATTTTAAGCTTTTACAAGACAATTTAACACAGAGCACACAATCATCATCCTTTAAATTATGCACAATAAACATGACAATTGGTATTAGCCTTACATAGCATGAAATCACATACCTAATGAAGATCTGTACACAAGTCTTAGAGCACTACCTAGAAAGGTGAAGACTACAATACACTGCCTCGGTGAGGGCTCTGCTTAGCCTGAATTCTGCTGTTAAAAACTAGTTCTGTCACCAGGTCCAGTCTGGTTTATGAATGCATTCAAATCACAGTGGTTTTATTACAGCATCAGCAGCTTGTGTAACGCTACTGCAGCACAACTCGCCTCACATCACATAAAAACCAGGGCAATGTGACTCACAGTAAATGCACAGAAAATGTCATCTCTACCAGGGCAGGCAGCTTGTCAAAGCTTTTCCCCCTCTCCCTTCTTTAAAAGCAACTGTGTTTCTTTAAAAAACAGACTTAGCTTGCAGGAAGTCAGTGACTGTCACATCTCTATTCATAAATCCCTTTTCCTGCAAGGCTATTTGTTTGCATGCTTTTAGAATAAGTCTGTTTAGTACTGAAAAAGCACACTTAGAAAAATATCAGTTAAGAGTGATGAGGAGAGCTCCATATTATTCAGTGTTCGAATGCCATTGAGCAGGTTAAGGTAGCACAAGCAAAAATAGTGACTTTTCAGTTTAAAAAAATTAAAAGAAATAGAAAACACTGTTTTCCAGTGGTTTCAGTGGCTTATATCCCTTTAAGAGATTGAGAAAACAATCCATAGGAACCACCTTCATTTAGCTGTTCTTAAAAATAAATTAATGACACTTCTACAATCATCACAGAGGAAATTAGTTGTTTACCAACTTAAGCTTTTCTTTAAAGGACCTTGCTGAAAACAGGCTTGTTAGATAACGCATTACAATTCTGTATTTTTGTGTACTTTAACAGATTCCAATTCCTATTGAAGAAAACAGCAGATTCAACAGAACAGGGTAAGCGTTCCTGCTCCAGCCCATAAACAAGCTCAAAGTGTAAAGGTTATCTTTGGCTACAGTTATCTGTGTATTAACGGCCACAAGTAAATAAAATCAGCATCTATGCAATAAAAACAGGGACAACAAGGCAGAAACACAATGTTGACAAATCACAGAAGAAGCGGTTCATTACAACCACCAAAATTCCATCTTTTCTCGCATGCACTTCCTATGTCCACCAGCTGACCTAACACAGAAGGCGCTTTGTCACACTTCATTTTGCAGTGTTACCTACAGAGGAGGTATCACAGAACATTCTCAGACCCGAAGGACACACGCAGGACACCAAGTGTTACAAGCCATTCTCTTGCCAGGTCTATAGATTCATATCCAGTAAAGATCCTTGAAAGGCGCAAGTTGTAGTGCCTGAACAAACACTTTACTGAAGCACGACACTTCGCATATCTATCATATGGTCAGCTCCCAAGACTGACTGTTTCACTGGGCCAGGTTATGAACGATCCATTCAAAGGAGTTAGAACAAAGTCACAGAAGTCCTACTAGCAAGAGTAAAGGTCACTACAACTATCCTGTGAACAGCCGGCATCAGATAACAGTTTCAACAGCCCACCGATGCTCAAACACTCGGCTGCTCCACCGCGCTAGGGGCGGGCAGCAGTTTTCGGCACGCTGCAAAGCTCCGCACGCGTTACACACC
>NW_009933026.1:0-9974 GCF_000696875.1 Nestor notabilis
CCCCGCTCCTGCCCGCACAGCCCAGCGCATGGCGGGGCTTTGCTGCGCCCTGGGCCACGCTGGCCGTGCGCAGGTCACTGCCCACCATGGCCCCAGAGGCCTTCTCCACAGAGCTGCTCCAGCCCCAGCTGTTGCTGAGGAGCAGCAACCTCAGCTGTTGTTTAGTGTGTCTACCACATGCACGTCTGTTAGTCCTAAAGATCCTCAGTTTTACCAAGATTTTTTCTTGCCCTGCTCAGGAGCTGGGAGCGAGCAAAACAAAAAGCTTATACAAGGCTTTCAGATCACAACGGAGAAAGGCTTTCCAAAATAATTTTTACTATGTGGTCAGAGATGTGGTCAGAGATTCTCCTGCAGTGAAAATCATTCTGTGTGACTGGATATACTTGGACCAAATTGTGCCTTTGTTAATGCTTTTCATGCAGCCCTACTAGCATATTGATTTTTCTTCACCTTAGAATACTCTAACTTAAGCACACAATAGGACAAAATGAAGTACCACATTGTTTCATCAGCTTTCAATATTCTGGACAATGAGCATATAGAAAAGTTGACTTGAAGGAAGTCTGACTTTTCAGATGTACAATATCCTGAATTCATACTTTGAGAACCTATTTCATAATCTGTACATAGAAAACAGCAGTTGCTTTTTACACTTTAGAACTGCCATTCTGGAGTTTGTGTGTAATAAAGCCTCATTTGCTTCCCTTTCTGCTTTCACACGCTACCTCAGTGAAAACTTACAGTCATACTCTGAAGTGTCAGCTTAACAAAACTGTCCTCACTTAAAAAAAACAAAGCACTTTTCAGAACATACATCAATACCCTTCAGGTTTTAATTGTTTGGTTGCAAATTTCAGCAAGTTAGTAAGCGTCCATTTACCTCTGCTGACTTAGCTCTGTAACCTGCAGATGCTCTGCTAGTGCAAAGATTAAGTTGCTCTAACTCAGTGCTGAAGTTGGGACAAAGCGCTGCCTTTAGTTCAAATCCAACTACAGATCTTTATGTCAGTCTGCATTCTTCCCTTAGTTGCTTCTGGCATACCATGTAAAAGAACTGAAGGTTTGTTCTGACAGGAGGATACAGTTTAAGGACTCAGTCATTTTGATATAAAATCAGTTATTTTGTTATACAGTGATAACAAAACGAACAAACAAACAAAAAGCATTTAAAAGTGCATGAACAAAGTACCTTGCATTACAGATTACGCACTTAATAGTTCAAACTCAGTGTTCTTTGGATGACTAATTACATGAGGGTGTGTCAGCATTTACTAAATCAATTTCAACGATCCTGTATCTAGCCACTGGATCTCTATAGTTATTTTCTGTCTTTAATTGTTGGGCATTTTTTTTATGGTCTAACTTTTCTATCAGTTGTATTTATGACTTGCCTTTTATGTTTGCATTTAAGCCATGTATAACATATGCAATGACAAACAAAAGGTATAGGGAGGCTCAAAAATAACTTCTGAAAATTAATCTATTTGAATACTTACCCTTAAAGTAAGATGAGATTTGAACTCTACTCACTCTTCAGTCTTTCCACAGTTTTGCTTTTCTTGCCAAAGACTTTGACCATGTTTGCATTGTTAGAATTCCATCAAATGTGGCAGGTTGCAAATTTCTTTGAAATTGTTTGACTAGATGGTAACTTTTAGGGTAGCCTTTGTTTTATAAAACAGGTTGATTTTACCTTTGATGTCTGGAGTCAGAGGCTTTGATTGCATCTTTACTGATTCAGTTCTTGAGGTTTTATGATGTCCTTCTGAGACATCAGTCTGATATGCAATACAGCAATTGTCACATGCTGCATGTTAATTTCCTGAAAGGTCTTACTCCTCAAGTAAAATCATCTCATGTCACTCACTGGTTTTTTGTTTTGTTTTGTTTTGTTTTGTTTTGTTTTGTTTTTTTGTTTAGTTTGGAGTTTTTTGGAGATGTCTCTGTTTATATTGCTATTGTTATGATGAAAATCCAATAAAGTGCAAGCAGTGCATTTAGTTCAAAAGCTTGCATCAATTTATATTAACAGTCCATCAGGCCATCCAGTGCTGACACCACTATGCAAATATACAAGATGTAGCTGAAGAATACTACCAAATGTAGTAATAAATAAGATGGATTTCAGCATGGTTGAAAGCTTAATGGCTATTTCACCATATGAAAGGTGAAAAAGCTACGCATTATTTGCATACAAGAGGGGACGAGAGCTCTGCAAGGAGTTTTCACTTGTCCATTATACACATAAACAGGCATTTCTCAAGGAGTATTTTCATCATATCTGCCAATGAACATGGACTTAAAGAATGGGCATTTTTCTCCTTCCAGTGTCTTCATCTTTTACTACAAAACTTGCTTTTTCATTCCTTTTCTTTTGTTTTCTTTGCCTGTTTAGCTTTGGTCTTTTCAAATCAGTGGAAAATTGGACACGTTTGAAGACAAAATGGTAACAGTTAAACCAGCTTCTGCTTGCAACATGAGGTTCTAGTCCATGTACAAAGCACATTTTTTTCATTTCATGCTGAACAAAATGTGCTTTGAACTGCTTCATGATGATCAGCAAGTGTAAATCATGACTGTATATATGCTGCAGCACTTTTGATTTATATCAGCTCTGGCTTTTATGCAGATGTTGTTCTTGCCATGTTTGTAAAAAGAGAAGAATATTTTCATACTGGTAATGCCTGTTTCATTGATATTTGTGCAAAGGCTTGGTCAGAGATACTTATCCATTCAAAATACATAATAAATAAAATAGGAGAATGACAGGCCAAGTCATATGAGTAGTTATGCGTGGATTGACAGTAAGGGTAATCAAAATTGTTTGATGCATTTAGACTAAGACTGCTTCCTGAATTTGCCTTGCCATATCAAAATTTCAGATTGATAATTGACTGAAAGGTCATGCTTTCTTTTCATAATGTTTATCTATATATTGATGATTTCCTTGCATTTGAATGTAAGTCTCTCATACTTTTGTTAGCAAATATTAGCCAGAGATTGTTGGACAACAAATGTTAGGTTGAATATTATTTATTCATAATTCGTACAGCCTTTTTGATTCCAAAATGCCAAAAATATATGGAGGTGTGTCAGATATTTTTGGATCACACCTCCTTACAAAAAAACCCAGGATGTCTTGAAATGCAAAAA
Organism: Nestor notabilis; assembly: GCF_000696875.1. Classification (NCBI taxonomy): domain Eukaryota; kingdom Metazoa; phylum Chordata; class Aves; order Psittaciformes; family Psittacidae; genus Nestor; species Nestor notabilis. Next base: position 3,157 of record NW_009933026.1, read on the forward strand.
AGTCTTTCACATAATAGTGTGAAGTGGGATTTGAAGATAGCAGTTGACTGTATTTTGCTCAAGGTATATATGCCAGTGCCAGACATCATTAAGCCATTTGGCCAAGATTTCTCTGGGTTTTTTCACTCTCTCCAGTGCAGTTTGAACAAATTATCTTGTTTTATTCCTAAAAGAAAATCTTTGCTTACAGCTGTTCCATCTAATGATAACTCTCTGAAAAGCATCTCATTGCTTCAAAGGAAAGGTAATTATAGTGATGATGATGAAATCCTGGTAAATAGTTACTTTAATTGCTTCCAGAAACTTCTCAGATTGCAGCACCAGTTTTGCTGTTGTTTCATAGGGATAGTTTGGATTTTTGAATTAGTCTGAAAGCTCATTATAGGACTCCCTCCACAACCAAATTTTATACAATTGGCTCCTGAATCTTGTCCATTGTTAACACTGATTTCAGTTAACACTGGAGGATGGTACACAATGGTGTTTCAAAATAATGGCGATACTACGTGATCAGTGAAGATTAAATCTACTTCAAGATTTCCAGTGTTGAATGGCCAAGCACTAATGTACTGGTTTACTGAAAGAAAGAGTTACTGTCATGTAAAGGTATCATAAAAAGGAAGACGGGAACTGTTCATGTAACCTGTAGGTCCCAGTTCAGCAAAGTCCTTGAGAAATTAAATTGTGTACATTATTCTAACCATGGTTTTTTGATGTTTTCTTTTTCTTTTTTTTTTTTTTTTTTAAATCTGTGCTTAATTGTGGTCTAATTGAATATTGTTCCTAAAGTCTGTATATATAGCACTTATCTGACATAAAGGCTACTTGCAGTGGAGAAAAGGTTAAGAAATTCAGTGATTTTTTGCAGGTCAATATAGGTGCTGAAGGTAAAAACAACATGGTAACTTTGCCATATAACAAGTCATGTTGGCCAAACAGCATTGAACTGAATTGGACACTGAAAGCAACTTGATAGCCTAACTTCAATTTTGTGCAGAAGTTTCCAAGTGTGGTCAAAAAAAGATCTGAATGAACTGAGGCTTCCGGAGCTCCAGGTTTATTTTCAGTCAATGCAAAACTAGGTGGCATAATAGGATGTGGCTGAAAATGACTGAGTTGCTTTCAATTATAGTTGAAGAGAAATGCAATGCTAACTTAATATTTTATATCATCTGACAGAAGGAAGCAGATGAGATTGAGTTACAGAGAAAATGGCATCAGAAAATAAAGTTCCATGTCATAAACCTGCTGGTTTTCTCTGACACACTGTTGTAATACTTACTTCATCTTCTGAAAGTAAGAAACAAAATCAGAGGTTCTTCTTATTCAACATATTTATAAGGAGCACAAATCCAAACTACAAATTCAATTTTTTTCAACTGCAACAGTTTCTGGTTTAGAGCTAAAATCTCTTCAATGTTTGAATGGTTTTAATTTGCATAGAAAATTTATCATTTAGAATTTCCTAACTGAAGTGAAAACAGTGGCTCTGTCTGTACAAAACTGGAAGAGACTCATACAGATCTGAGAGCTAAAACTGCCCTGCATGACAAGCATGTCAGCAAAGAGTGTGCTTTAGGAAAGTTTGGCCTAGGTGATTGTAGAATTTGCTTTCAAATGTCTAGGAAAGGAAAAGGGAAGAAAAATAAAAATTGCTCCATCTTTTCCAATGTTGACTAAAGTGTTTCTTGTATTTTGGGACAGCTTCTTCACCATGTTACAAATGCATATGCTACACTACAGGTACAGCCTAGGTACTATGCAGGAAATTAATTTTAGAAAGTTTTTTTCAGAGAGGTTCTCCAAGAGGTTTTGCAGATTCCCTTCTCACTGCTGGCCTGGCATAGAAGAGTAAGAGAAAGGACAGGAGTCTTTCAGAATAATTTGATACAGTTTTGTTCTGTATTTAGAGAAGTGGAATATTGTCCTAAAAACATTTGTATGTAATGGAGGTAGAATCCAGTGCATATACTGTTCTGTGGTCACAGATGTTATGCTTTGTTTTAGCAAATAGCTGTAATTTTATCACACCGATGCTGAGTTTCTGAAAGTAGGTTTAACCAAAGTGGTGCTACCTTTTGAAGAACACAAGACTGATGGTGAAATTCTGTGCTGAAGGTTCATGTGCAGAAAACACAGAATGTACCAGACCTGATCCAATAAAGAACTTTATAGTTAAGAGTACAGTTAAAAGATCTGCTCTGTTGTTACGCAAGAGCTTTCAGACTAACCCTTGAGTAACAGGAACGTAATAATGAACCATTACCATAAAACAAGATTCAGCATCATTGAACATACTTACCACATGAAAAAAAAAATCCTCTTTTCATGCAGAAACACCAGTCTTATGCTCCATTTATGCAGGATGGACAAGTGTCCTGCTGTTTGTCATTTCCTGTTTGGAGTATTGGCTAATCTTAAAATTATAAAAAAGGATAACTTAGTAACTCAGTTCCTGTTTAAATTCAGGCTTTGCTTTAGACATGTTAGGTACTTCATTGACTTAAATGGACATACTCTTACATTTATCTATTCAAGCATTTTGGAAAACCAGTATCTCAACCTTTTAAGTGCTTACAGTCAAAATTCAGTGAGAAACAACTCAGAATGTGCATTTAGGTATTTGTGAATTCACATATAGAAATAAAAATGCCAAGATAACAGCATTGTATTCAATTCGTAATGGAACTGACTTTTTTGAGTTTTATTGCTAGCTTAACAGACCAAATACTGTAGGTTTTGCTCAGTTTTCAATAGGTTTGATTTACCTGAGCAAAGATGGAAAGTTTCAACTTACAATGTTGTATGTTCACCTTTCAACACGTAGGACATTTTGCCAATGAGTAGAGCAGTAGGGTTATTAACTGGAATTTGTCACTCATGTAAATGCAGGATCAGAGGCTCAGTCTGACCTTTCAGCCCCTCTATTTTACAATAGCAGAATACTCTTTTTGGCAATTATCTATGGCTTTACATGCTGTAGTGAACTTCTGCTCCCCAGATGTCCAAAACTGGTGACTTTTTACTCTGCATCTCATAGAAAAAGATGTGTTTTATAAGTTTTCCTGAATGGAGATAGTTAGAAATATAAAGTAGGAAAAAAAACAAAAACAAACCAACTACAACAAACCAACAAACTTAGAAACAAACACAAAACCAAACAAAAAAAAAAAAAAAAAAAAAAGCCCAAGAAAGAAAAATTCCCAAATAATCATTTGACTCTAGGAGTTTTGGATGTTAATATATGTGAGATTCATTATAAAAATCCCATAGATGTGTGTATTTACACAGAAGAACCATGTGTCCATGAAAGACTATTTTCATTCAGCAAACTGCAGAAAGACTAGCGGCCTTTTTGCCTTTCCTCTGTAGCCCTCAATTCCTTAATGTTAATTTGAGAATATTTTTGCAAATACAATATAGAAACAGAATTATGGAAGTTTAAAGGCTTCCGGCTTATTCATATGAATGTAAGTTCTATCATTATTTTTCTTTGCTGGGCTGGAAAGGATAGCTTGATTGCTGTCCTGATCACTGGAACACTTCTGGTACTCCACAATCCAAATAATAACCCGTGCAGAACAACATGTCTTAAACCAAGAGTATCAGTGTCTGTCTTGCTGTCCTACTTGTGTATGGTTAAGTCCTCCAAAAGCCCTACTAGCCAATATAATACATTTTGCAACTGGTTTGTTAGGCAGTAACTTTCAAATAGGTTAATGCAGCGTGGTTTAGAAACCAGAAGCATCCCTGACAAGCACATAAGTAATGCAGTCCCATTGTCAATAGCCTTCCTGGCACTAGTAAGAAGCCTGCACTTCCACAGAAAAATTTTTGTAAATAGGAAAGGGTTGGAAACCAGAAATCAAAGTATAGCTACGGGCAATGACAGCTTTCTGATAGGAGTTTCTAAGTGTTCACAAGAAGCTATTTGCTGTCTATGATGTAAAATTTATTATAACCTGGTTTGGGGGGAAAAAAATATTTATTTTTCTTTTTACTCTAAAGTATATTTTTTAAAGAATTAATTTGCAAATCTGGATCTCAGGACTTTCACAAAAGTGAATATTTTCCAAGCTGATTTTTTAAATTATTTTTAAACAGAAAACCAATCTCATACTAATCTTCTTTACTGCCCAGCTTTCAGTACATTCTATTCTGAAGTAAGAAAAGTAGGTTTAGCCTTTAGAGTAGCTTATTCTCCATTCATGTTTATTTTTCTCGTAGCTGTAGACAAAATACTAAAAACTGTATTCTAAAGATTAAAAAGGTCTTTCTCCATAACTTATGGTAGCATTTTAATGTTTGAGTGAACAAATTGGGAAAACAAATGGTTTTACTTGGTTTTACAGCAATATTTTAGCGATTGGTGTTAGCTAATATTTGATTATTTATTTTATTATCTTTACAAGAAGAAATAAAAGCTATCACTTTTTATTTTCAGGAGAGAATATAAAAATAAACAAAGGAAGATAAGTCTCCTTTTCTGAGGTTCACATTAATTTTAAGTCAGAATTGTTGGACATTTTGGAAAGGAAACACCTGCAATCCGGAATTTATTTGCTCATTTCATATGGCTGCTTTACTACACATATATTTTAAATGAAGAGGGTAAAAGGCTGTCATAACTTCATTGACACTTATTCAGATTCAACTAAAAACAATTCCACTATCTGCTGTCAAAGTGAGGGTGATTACATTTAGCTTCCATACCATACTGCGGCCCCGCACAGTCAAAGAAATTAAAGACTGATTTTCATCTTGGATAAAGAAGTCTAACATTCATCTCAAATGTTTTTTGCTTATGAGGAGGTGTTCCTGACCCCTGTATGAGCAGAAAAGTGCCACAGATTTGACACATCCTTTTTGACATTTTTCATTTGTCTTCCTTTGATACTCATTTCAAGAATTATAGAGTAATCAATATTTGTGGTTGAAAACAAATTAATATTTGTTTTCTCAAAATAGGAAAATAAAGCATGTCCTGTTTCAATTCATACATACAGTTGCATTGTCACTCAGTGGGTCTTTTCCACTGACTTTCCAGCACTTCGATAAAATAATCTAATGTACTTTTTAATCTTAGTGCAACAACAAGAAGACAGTGAAAGTATCTCTTCATTGATGCTTAGAAATCTTTTCTCTGTGTGTGTGGAAAGTAAAAAATACAAAAAAAAAACCCAACAAAATCCACCCAACAAACCAAATCCAAGATTTTTTTTTTCCCCCCCCCCCTGGTACACTTAAGGAGATTGTTCATTTAAAAGGGAAAGCAATATTGGTCATATTATGTATTCAAGTTACACAGAATTGCCATTTTTCTTGATGTAATATTGATAATTGCTCAATTAAGCCTAATAAAACAAAGTATTAAGGGGAAAGTAATAAACATTTGGAATCAGCCCTACATGCCAAACCAAATCTTCCACAGTGAGTACTGTTCCAGTTTAAGCGTACAAATGGCCTGATACTCTCACACAGGGTGGGAGGTGTAACATTCAAATTATATATTACAGATGAATTACTGAGGTACACTGTGAATTGAAAGCAAAATGCAGCATGTGAACTAAAACTATGAAAAGGAAAAGAAAAAAAAACACAAGATCAGGTTATAAGGAGGAAGAAGTAGAGGAAAAGGGAATATAGAATTGACTGTGGTCATTCTGTAGCAGCATCTTTAACCTATTGTACTGTTTATTGCAGGCTTTTAAAATGAGCTAAGTTTTGAGGCAATAGCACACACTGTGACAATGAAAGTGTGAGTCTGCTTTTTCACACACGATGGTGGGATCTTTACATGGGCAGGTATGTTGGTTAGCACAAAAAGAAAATTAACAGGTGATCCTCAAAAGAAAATAAAACCATTATTAGTAACAATTTCAGGAACAGTGCTATCAGTTTATATATTTTCCATTATTTTTGTTGGTACTACAGAGACTGTAACACCAATATAATATCATCCTGACCGATTGGCCAGAAGGAACCATGCCTCTGAACTCTAAGTAATCTTCCACAGAGCTATGCTCTGCTCTGTGAGAAGGGGATATCATTCAGCCTGATGACCATCTCAGAATAATTTTTCTCTTTACACCAGCAGACACATTAGGGCTTATGTGTCTACTGGTGTAAACAACAATGAAGCACAACCAAGAAGAGAAATAAGCTTTCATTTACTCTGCTGTGAGATGAGTGGAAAACTGTGCTTCCAAAGACCTTGACCCGTTTGCAAAGAGACTTTTAAGTGCAGACAACTTCCAGTGAAAAGTAAGAATGATATTTAGTACTGAAAGAGACCTCTAGATTATCAAATCCAACTCTTTGACCTTGCAGGCAACCTTTTTACACAAACCCTTCCATCAAGTTCCAACTGAAAAACATTTAGAGCCTTGACTTTCTATTACTTCAACAAGAAGGTAATTTCAGAACCTTGCTGCATTAATGGTTTGAAACCTTCTAGCCTAAGTGTATTCACAGCCCATTTATACTCATTCATTTTTCTCTTTTTCCAGGGATGAAGACAATTAACTGTACATCGCAATCATTCCCCGAGTTCCATGAGACCATTGATTTGCAGCTGCATATTTGAACCTGTTTGTGTTTGGACAGTTTTTCACGCAAGAGCCTCAGAAATGTGGTGTGCAGCATGAGAGAGCATGAAAATTGCGGAATGCCAAATTATAGCCATCATAGCCCCTGAATGATGGCATGGATGCCATTCTGCAAGAATTGGGCACTGCTACAGGTAGTAAGCACAGCTGGACCCTGGGGGACAGCTCCTGAACACAAGTGAATTCCACCACTCAAAAAAGTAAAATGGG
>NW_009933027.1:0-7457 GCF_000696875.1 Nestor notabilis
TTCTATGATTCTATGATTCTATGATTCTTGTTTAGGGCCTGAAGGCATCATCTCACTTGACACAATAATTAGAAATTGAATAATAATTAAATGAAAGAATAATTTGATGCTGTGTAGATGCTGTGTGAAAGTATCTATCTTTCCACATTTGGCATTTGTTTAAAGTTTACAATATCTGCTGCACATTGCACAGAAACTGGGGCAACTTTCAATCAAAATAGGTCCTACTTCTCATTCACAAGGCTGATTCTGATCGTTTTACTTATGTTGGGAAGACCCAGACCCGACATATGCCCAGATACTTGGGAAATGGTTTGTTTGGTCCCCTCTTAAGATGTCAGGTGCAGGATTTCTAAATAAGCTTCTTGGAAAGTATCAGAAATACAACTGATGTTTCAGGGACTTTGGGTTTGGAAGAGGTAGAGACCCCACAGAAGTCAGTGGCCTGTTTGTCCAGTGCCTGGGAGAAGCCTGAGAGTTGGGTCAAAGCATGAATGTCATTCACAGTGCATGAAACTTGACAAATGTGCAACAGTTGCCAAATAACTTGACTCTAAACAAAGGTGAAAGACACCAAAGTGTATCTGGTAATGGTAATTACATCATTTTACTATATTTTTGCATTTTGATTGTGAATCTTTGCTAATTTAGTATTTTCTCTTTTTAAATACTATTAATTGTGATAGGATCCCTTTGTCCCTTTATTATATTTGTTTTAAAATAAAAGGTCAGTGAAGACTGATGCCAGGGGTACATTAATTGCTTCGGGATTCTTAGATGCATCCACTGTAGCTCTCCCTTGTGGTGAAGTACCAGACCAACACTTGTCCTAGTTCCCTGCTTCCTATTGTGTTTTTGGAATAATCTCTGACTGTTCTTCAGGCACCTTCAAGCTGTTTGAATTTCATTTCCTGCCTCTATGCTTTCTGCTTCTATATTCTCTTTCTGTGGTTTTATTACTTCTTAGGAAGCTGTCACTTTTTTTTCTAGTACTTTCCTGACGTATCCAGAAAGGCGCATGGCTTCGTCAAGATCATCTGTTAACCTTTTTATCTTTCACAACAGAAAAACATGCTTTTCCCTTTCAGAGTTTTTTTCAAGATTTATTTACTGTTTCTTGAAACATATCCTGCTGTAATCCACTATTTTTTTATTTGCCATTATACTTCCTTCTTGTATTAAAACCATTTACTTTTCTATTTATTTACGAGGTTCTAATTTTCCTGACTCAGGCAATTTGTTCTGAAATGCATAAAATTAATTTCCTGTTGCTCTTCAACTGTTTTGTAAACAAAAAAATGGATAGGTGATTGAAATGAATTGATCAATAAAAAATAAGCTACATTTCAGTCAGATGCTCAGAAGAAGAGTTGTAAGACAGTCTCCTAAAATGAAAGTTCATGTTGGTGGAGTTGATGAAAAACATATTATAAAAGGAATAGGGAAATATTACAGTCATTTTTTCCAAGGCTAACAGAAGCTTTCAGTTTCTAATAGCAATCTTTCCTTTGCCATTTCAGTTTTTAATAGGCCTACCAAATGGGGGTGATATTTCATGACTGGTGAATGGTAGATGTACTAACCCTGTTCTAAGAACAGTACACTAAGTTCTAGAAAAAAAATGAAGGAAAGAATAATTAGACAAAATTAAGTAAAATGTGTTGCAGGCTAGTGTGGGGACATTCCTAGCAGAGACAGGAGGCCATGACTACATGGAGCTGATAGAAGAAGGCCCCAGAGGGTAAAGACGAACATGAACGAGAGTGAATCTGGACCAAGGAGGAAGAGAAGATGCCAAGTTAGAGTTAACAGCTATATTGCGTAGTGTCGTGCGGACAGTAGTAGGTAGCAAATGAAATGTATAGTTTAAGGCATGAACGGATAAGAATGACCAATCAGTTGTAGCCAAGTGGAACCTTTCTGTCAGGAGAAGATATAGAAACGCAGCCAGCATATAAATTACGTCTTCAATCTTTCATCGGAGTCCGTGCCTTCATCCCCTCAGGCTAGTGCAAGACTAATTGTATATGACTAGGAAGGAGAAGAGTTAATTTACCAGAACTCAGTAAGCATTTCATATAATGTAGGAAATTATTTGTTAAGTTGGAAAAGATTGTTGTAATTGAAGAAATTGGTTTAGTGGAAGGCAATAGTATTGAGTTCTGGTTTCCAAATCTTTAACTTTTGCAGTTTTTTCTTGATGTAACTCCTTGCTTAGTCCAAGGGAATAGTTATTCCTTTCATCTTTGAAGCATTACCTGCCTGAAAACTTTTTTATATAGTGGATGTCTTCCCAGATTGAGAATAAACAGCTCAGTTCCTTCAGTCTTTTCTGAAGAGCTTTTTTCTTGACTTCTAACAATTTATTACCACATGTTTGCTGCTGAATGATCGGGTCTCTATTCAATCATTTGCAAATCTCCCAGATTCCGATCTCTCCTGGAAAGCTGCTTTCTCTCCAGTTGTCCTCCAGCTTGTTGCATTTGGTTAATCCATCCCAGGATTTACAATTGCCTTTGTTGATTTTACAGATAGAGTGGTGAAAAATGAAGGCTATGATGTTGAAGGCTATGATGTTCCATTTGGCCCATTTCTCTAGGCTACTCTCTGAATAGCAGCCCTACCCTCCATTGTATCAAACACTCCCACCATCTTGCTAAAGGTGAGCTCTGTCTCATCATCCATGTCATACATTAAACACTATTTGCACTAGGATGCAGTGTTAACCAGCTGCAGTTGGACTTTGTACTGCTTATCACTACCTTTTGAGCCCAAACATCCTGGCAATCTTCTGCTCATGTTATCATGTTCCTCTCCGAAACATATCCTGCCAATTTGGCTGTCCCACCATGGGATCATGTTGAAGGCCTTGCTAAAATCAAGGTAAGTGGCAGCCTTTGCTCTATGGCAGTGCAGTGCAGTCTCAGAAGGCAATCAAGTTGGTCAGGTACGATTTAGCCTTTAGTAAATTGATGATGGCTGTTCCCAGCCACCTTGTTATCCTTCATGTACTGGCAATGTCTTCAGTGAGAACTTGCCACATAGCCTTCCTGAGGAAGTGAGACTGGGGTGATTTGTCTGCAAATCCTATTTGTGGAGAAGCCCTGCTTTGAAAATAGATGCGATATTTGCCTTTTTCTACTCATCAAGAATCAGGAGCCTTTCCTGATAGCCAAAACCTTTCAAACATAGTAGAGGGCAACCTTGCAATGATATTGACAAGCTTCCTCAACAGCTTTGAATGTGGCTGGTGAGATCTATTGCAGTTATGTATATCCAGTTGGCCCAATTTAATCTTCTTTTAAGGTAGATGATGCTTTAGTCCCCAGACTCTGGTAGTTGGCTTGGGGATCTGAGGGTTAATGACTAGATGAAGAAAACAATGAGTTCCTCAAACTTACTCATGCCACTAGGTTCACTGCCCCATTAATGAATGGGCCCATGTTCTCTTTAACTTTCCTTTTTCACCATTGTGTCTCTAAAAGATTTCTAATTGTTTTTCACATCCTTTGCTAATTTTTTACCTGAACTTTGGTTTACCTAACTCCATCCCTGTGTGGTTAGACAATATCTTTGTATTGCACTCAAATAGCTTGCTCCTTCTTCCACTATCTCTATGCTGCCTTTTTGTACCTGTGGTCAGCCAGGACTTTGTTCATTTATGTTGGCCTTCTACCATGCTTTTTTGACTTTTGTTTGGTACAACACAAAGGACTGTCTTCATACTTTGAAGAGGGTGACCTGAAGATCAACAAGTTCTCCTTGACTTGCCTTCCTGCAGGATGCTGCCAAGTAGGTCTCTGAATGAGCTCACATTTGCTCTCCTGATGTCCAAGGCTCTAATTCTACTCTTCGTCTTGCTGCCTTCTTTCAGGGTTTGAACTGCACAACCTCACAGTCCCTGGAGACAAGGCTGTTGTTGACTTTCATATCTTTAACCAGTTCTTTATTTGTGAGTGACAAGTTGAAAAGTTCTCTGGTGTGCTTTTTGCTTAAGTCATCCAATCTCCCAAACAATTCCCTTCACAGTTTGGGAATTAAGAGTGTTGCTGGAACTGTTCCCAGTTGTTGATTTTCATGCAGCCATTCTATTTTCAGCGGTAAGAGAGTTTATTGGAACTGAGCACAGTGCTTGTAGTTGTATGCTACTAGATGCCAACTGGTCTTAGTGACCTGAAACATTCATTTTTACTGGTGCAGATGTAGCTGAGGGTTAGTCTCACAGCCTGCCATGCAAGCAGTCGACTAAAATAGTGATATTTGCTGTACCAGCTACTGCCAATGAAAAGAACACATATCTTTGTCCTGTGAAAGCAGACTTGTTTTAGGTCAGTCCTGCCCTGGAAAGGTTGTAAATAGAGAGTTTGTTGCTGGTAAAAGACAAGTAGTCTATCTGGTCTCCCCATGCCTCTGTTACTATACACATTTTCCTTGCTCCTAAAGTTTTCCATTGGACTTAAAGTTTGCTTCATGCTGATTCTGGAAGGAAAGCTTGAAGGAGTAGCTGATACTCTTACTCTTTCTAAACTGGTCTGTGCACACTTCAGAAGCCTTGCATCTAAAACATGCCCTGGAAGCTTCCAGGATCACAGTGTCCATTCTCCACCTCCATCTTCCCACACTCCCCCTGTCTCCATTTGGTGTTATAGGAAAGAACTTTAATATGCAGGTTGGGAGGGAGCTGCAATAGCCACAATGTAAACACTGAAAAAAAAAGTCTCTGACAATAAACTGAAAGGGAATGTATTTATATTTCTGCAATAGAAGTGTGTGTGCTTGAATCCTTCTAATAAAATCAAAATACGTCATGGTAACAAAAAAAGAGAAATTGGCCCGAGGAACACCAACAAATTTATTGTATGATAATGTTTCATTGAAAAGTTACTCGCAGTGTTCTAGGAATTTATGATTTTTTTTTTTCCCCCACTGTACACAGTATTTCCAGTGGATGTTTTACATCCATGAACTCCTCTATTTGGTACTTCTTAAACAGTATCCTCTATGTGATACTTCTTCTCCGTAAGTTTATTGAAGCTGCTTGGGAAGTTCTTGCAATTGTAGTGCTGAAGTTTAAATCTGTTTATTGATGAAGTTCTACAGTGATGGGCACCTCATTCTGGATGGAGGTATCTTACTCTGCCATGGCTTGTACTGCACTGGAGCTCATGAGCCAGGACCCATCAAAGCTGGCTCCTGTGGAATGACCATCTTGGCACCAGCCAGCACTGTCAGAAAGACAGTAGCTAGGTAATGCGTGCTTTGTATGTATCTGCTGGCCCATGTTTGCTCCAGTGCTGGAGTGAATCATTTCTCATGTATCCCAGAGTGCTGGATCACTGCAGAAGTCCCGTGGACTCAGTAACTTCTGCTTCTTGCCAGCATGGTACCTCTAGGCTAGCTTTGTGCAGTGCAATCTGTGTGTCTCTGCAGTACACTCCCACTGTGCAGATTGTCACAGTTTTTTCATTATCTTCATATTCCCAAAGTGCTGCTAGTGGGATGTTGACTGTGTTAACTATGTAGAAGTACTAGTTTGCAGAAAATGAAAATTCTTCTGTGCAAAGGATCATGGAATGACATTTCCTCAATATTTAAGTAGCAGCCTGGAAGCAAACTGAAAGAAGTAGCATCTACAAGTCAAGATACATTGAGGTTCATAAATGTTTCTCTTTGTGCTCTGCAAAAGTTTCTTAGGGAAATTTTTGCTTGTTAAACAGGGATTATCTTCTTACTGTGTGCGTGGTATGGACATTCCCCTTGTTAAAAACAGGTAAACCAGAAAATACTCTGAAAGGGGGTGTCAAGACAGGTCATAGCTATAGTAACAGAAACAAGTCTCATCAGTCTAGATTTTAATTGATCCTGGAGGATAGAAAAACTTGGTGGATGAATAATGGGGAGTCTTGAAAAGCCTCTCATGTTCTGTCAGTGCTTTATTAAATCCAGCATGAGAAGACACCTAATGCCCTCTTTCAAACCTCACAGAAGAGATTTTCAAATGCTTTATGAAATACTACAATCCCACCTGAGAAGTTTTGTTTAATTTCGTACTGCAGTTTTGAAAAGTTGGTTGTCTATTTTTATAGTTTACAATTTCATAGGTACTTGTGATTGATTATCCAAGGACTTTAGTTTCAGCATGTAAGTGTAAAGAATTTCAATCAGAAAGTTGTTCAAGATTCATCTTTTCAAATAAGCAACCTCTTTTATATGAGTATGTCCAATGTTTCATGGTAACCTAAGAACAAGCAGTACTGCAATAAAGTGTGAGAATGAGGCAATGATAAAGTTAAGAATCTTTTCCTCCTCAAGAGAAGTCACATCTGAAAAGTAAAGTCAGGCTTCTCGAACCTTTCTCCAAACCATTCCCTGAGGATTACATAGCAGTGCTGAGATTTTATGGTGATGGAATACAAGGACTTATACTTCTGTATAATCAACTCAAATCCACTCTGCTATTAACAATGTGGGAAAGATTGTTGCCTAACTAAAAATACGATACTTCATGGAACTTCAAGAATCTAACTTCTAAATTATTAGTAGCCTCTTGCTCTGTATTCATAAGAAATTACTTGGCATTCCCATTTTAGTTTCTCAGGTATTATCAACATATATGCACATAATGCTTTTGGCTGTCCAGAAAATATTTCCTATGCATGGTATATATGGCTTACAGCTCCCATAGAGAGCATCTGCATGAATACACATACAGATGTGGGTGCCAGCTTGGCCTGAACTTGCTTTTAGCTCGCAAATGCCATTGATATGGTGCAGCTTTTGAGTTACGAGCTCCTCCTGAAGGCGAGTGGCTCAGGTTCAACTTTTGGGTTAACTGTGGTTACTCAGCTTTGCAGTTGATGGAGGCTCACATCAGGCCAGCTTCAAAAGTCAGGACAATGAATTCTCACCTGCAGGCAAAGATTATACACATGCCAGAGTGTCATTTTTGATGTCAATTAATGTTTGTGTCCAGGAACTTCAATGTGGCTGTTTCTACAACATGAGATAAACCGAGAATCTCCAGTGACTACTGGTGTATGATCTATTTTTCTACCATTACCTTAACTATAATTAAGCCACTGAAGTGTCGCTTACCAATAACATTGATTACAATATTTCTTTTCCACCAAAATATTAATTTCCTTGCAATTTTGTTTTGATTTCACATTTAATAACATTTTCAAAGCCTTTGTTTCTTTGTTTCTTCTTACTGCTCTATTTTCCACTCAGCTCAGTGCTTACCTTTATGAACAGGTAAAAGATTGCAAATTACCTATATAGGAGGATTGAAAATACCCAAAGGATCCCAAGAGTTAGGGTGAAATTGCTATGCCGTAATTTTTGGGTGGATTTTCCTTACTTTGTTTCATTTTCTAGAAAACATCTTAACATATCATGTAACAATTACAGTCTTAGAGTGATCACTGTTGACATCATCTACCTGGACTTGTGCAAAG
>NW_009933028.1:0-5407 GCF_000696875.1 Nestor notabilis
GGGGTGGAGCTCACCCCGCTCTCATGTCCATACTCCAACTCACCATTCACGTGACAAACCCTGCTCGCTGACAAACAGGAGACTGAGCTCATGCATCTCGTTTCTGACCTGTGAGTCTCCCAGAGATTTCTCCTTGCCCAGTGCATACCCTGCCCAGGACCATAGCTCCTAGCTCTGAGGATAGGAGCTGCTGTGTGTGCATGTCTTGTTTAAAGGAAAGAGGACACTTGGTTTCCCTAGTCGCACAGGAAGAAGGGGACATCCCTCCCCACCAAAAGGTAGCCTGGGGACAAGGCAGCCTGCGCAGCAGAGTCCACAGCACCCTCTGGTACTCACCCCCGAAGCCGACAGCCATGATGCGCGCTGCAGGAGACAGGCTGAGTGACACGGCAAAGTATGGCAAGGGGATCCTCATGACTACCTGTGCGCCAGCAAGAGAAACAGCACCTCACAAAGGAGAAGGCAGGAGACCAGAGCTGCTGCAGTGATGGTTGTAAGGAGGGCAAAGGGCTCCTCTCAAAGGGGAAGCTGACAGATGCACAGCACCTCTCAGAGCTCGGAAACCTGCCAAAGGCATTGACTTCCCGAAGGAGACTTGACTCGAAGATTTATAGCGTTGGTGCTCCCGAAAGCAAACGCCTTCCCCTCCACTGGGAGGGAAAGGCAGCAGCAGGGCTGGCAGCCTGCCCAGACCAGGGCCCCTGGAGGTTCCGAGACAAAAAGCTGTTGCCCTGAGCAGCCACTCGCCTGGGCCCACCTCACACCTTCAGCTGCAGCTTTACACACAGGGCAGCACGGCCTCTCCCCACCACCGCACTTCATTCCACGTGGCCACGGCCCCGCAGCAGCAGAGGAGCACTCGAGCTGCCCTGGCAGCCACAAGTACCTGTTTCTTCTGCAGACTGTAAAACAAGGCTTCCTTCTGCAACCCAAAGCCGACGTAGACCAGGGTGCCGTGTTCCCACGGGCAGAACACCGCAAGGCTGGGTGGAAGAGTGTCGAGACCCTGGTGAGGGAAACCAAAGGCAACAAAACTGAGGCCAGCTTCTCCAGTCTGACCCAACACAATGGGGGTCAAAAGGAGAGCATGAGGACACCAGTCCTGGGGCTGTGGGAGTCTGAGCAGTACGAAATTAGTATGCTGGAGGCTGTTTCCTCCCTCTTGCATTGCCATCTCAGACATGCTCATGGCAAAGCAAGGAGCAACCACACGCTGCCCCAAAAATCTAAAGCAAATTGTTTACTGTTGTAGGAGTGGGACATGGGAGGGTTGAATTTCCATCGAGGTATTATTGGTACATGGGCTTGAAGGAGGAATTGGATTATGGATCAGTTTAACACAAGAAAATAGGGCCCAGAAGATAGATCTTTAGTAGTGGATGCAAGATCAACCCTTCCCTGGTTCACTGTTGGGAGACCTGTAGTGAGTTTCTTTCACGGAGAGGAAAACCAGTGTTTCGGGAACAAGGGACCATCTCCACATCTGATACACACCTTCCTCCCTTTCTAGCAAGTGTTCTGCTACCCAAATCTCACACCTGGGTTGGAGCCAAAGGGTTCTGCAAAGCGTCACAGTCACACAAGGCTGAGTACTTGGTCTATGAGCCGGTCCCTGGGCTCCTGGCTCTGAATATTCATGCTTTTTGGGAGTATCAAAGTTGGCAGCACGCTCATAATGAGGTGTCTCTCCTGCGTGCTGTGCTCATGGCTGTCTGTCCTCTGTTCTGTACAGCACAGGGGTGTTAGCTCTTTGCAGATGCAGTTTTTGACTCCTCACGCTTACAAAGTCAGTGCTTCCCAGAAGTCAGGCACTGCTTCATTTCCCACTGCCCTTTGACAGACAAGACAGTGCACTGACAAGATACTCTTTGAGTAGCAGAACTAATGAAGGTGACAAAGAGGATAAGGAAGATGTTCTTCCCTGTGAGGGTGCTGAGGTGCTGGCACAGGTTGCCCAGAGAAGCTGTGTCTGCCCCATCCCTGGTAGTGTTCAAGGCCAGGCTGGACACAGGGGCCTGGAACAACCTGGTCTAGTGGAAGGTGTCCCTGCCTGTGGCAGGGGTTAGAACTGGATGAGCTTTAAAGGTCCAGTCCAACCCAAACCTGTCCCAGATCCAATTCTGGGATTCTATGACTAATGAAGTTCACCTTCTCTCTTTGGCCTCATCCTGCTCAGAGCCTTGAGGCATCCCTTCTCCAGCTCACTGGTGCCGAGACCTGTGCCACCAGACCAGTGCCACGAGCAGGCAGAGGCTGGCAGTGCCATACTCACCTCGGGGCTGGCAGGAGCCGGGAAGCTGAGCCAGTCGAGGAGCTCACACTTGTCCTTCAGCCAGTCAGAGGCCCAGATGCTGACCCGCCGGTCCAAGCTGGTGGCCAGCCAGAGCTCCCCTCCTTCCACCCCAAAGTCCCGGTACTACGGAAGATGAACACAGTGCTGTGAGCTTAAGCTTTAAGCTTAGTCCAAAAGCTGCCACCAGAGTGAGTGTGGGGCAGGAGCTGGTGGGAACACAGGCCTTATGCCTCAGGGGTTCAACTACCTCCATTCGCTTCCATTTGGGCAGTGCTTAAAGTCCCTTAGAATCAAACAGGAGAATGAGGCTGTGGTATAGGAACCAGCAGCATGCTCCTGGCTGAAAGCCCCAGCAGAAAAGGCTTCTGGAGGAGGGCGAGTGCCTGGCCTGGACAACACGGATCTCTTCCCTGGGACACCCTCTGGACCTGCTCATGTTGTAGGGGAGTCCTTGCTGATACTGTGTGTCCCCTAACAACGTCCTTTACCTAAAACTGAGGAGGATCTCCCAAGTCTAGAATTCCCATCCATTTGCAGTGTGGATGATTTTAAAGCCAAAGAACTTAGGCAAAATTATTTTCATTTCCACTGCACAAAGGAAGAAGACTCCCCATGAAGAGGAGGACAAAGGAGATGCTAAAACCATCACACTGCTGCACAGCCAAGTCTTCCCAGCTCCACAGAGGAACAGTACAGAGCCAGAAAAACTGAACAGAAGCTATTGGAGGGGACAGTGGCCCGAACAGGAAAAGCAAGGGACAAAGAAGCAGTCATTGACTGATGTGGCTGTGCAGTGACTCACAGGGACTCGCTACTGCACAGGGCCAGGGCAAAGGTGAGGTCTCACCTGCTTTGTGGTGCACTGCAGAACAGTGATGGGGGAGCCTCTGTGGTCAGCAAGGATGCGGATGGTCATTCCAGTGCAAGGGCTGCTGACGGCCACGAGCCCGTCCTTGCCCCCCGATAAGATCATTTCTCCTGTGGTCAGAGAGAGAAAAAGAACATGACACTTCTTGTAGGAGAAAAAAAAGCTCATAGGAGAAAGGTCCGAGATCATGGACATCACAGTGTCCCAAAACACTGTGAAAGGATGGGAACAACTGAGTCAGGGCTGGGTAAGATGAGATGTCTCAGAGACACCCCTTAGACACTGAAGAAGAGCCACTGTGGGTCATAAGCAGGAGGACAAAGGCGCGTGTGTTGTACCCAAACCTCTTTGCTATGCCATTGCAAATACACTTCCCGTGTCCCGTTTACCACATGCTCAGCTGGCAGAGCTACAAAAGCTCATTGATACAAGTCTCCTGGATCATCCCGGCCCCAGGTTTTTGGGCAGGTTGATGGTGTGCAGAGCACTTGGAGGCCAGGGTAACCCAAGCACAAGCCATGTTCCACACTGGTGTGAGAGGCAGCCTCACCGTCTGTGGAGTAGGCAATCGCAGTCAGTGCAGCAGCATGGGGGTGCATTTTCAGCTCCATCTCTGTCCTGGAAATGCTGAACACACGGATGGTGCCATCACTGTACCCTGCCACTACATGCTGGCTCTCAGCTCCCCATGCAACGACGGGATGAGGCTTCCAGGCCAGGCACTGGCAGCTCTGCAAAGAAACCAGGGCAGAGGCCTGATGACACAGTGAGGACAGCAGGATTGTGCAGTCCAGTGCAAGCTCCACCTACAAGTATTTCTCCAGCTTTATCTCCTCCATGAGGACACAGCAGTCCTTGCAATCCCAAGCAACGATTCCTTCCTCTTGTGCCCTCTGCCAGGAGGAAGAGATTGATGTACCACAATTACCTGGTTGAGCACTTGGAACTGCACCACCAGCTCCATGCTGCTCAGAGACCAGATCCTCACGCTGCCATCCTCCCCACATGTTGCGCAGTGAGTCTCATCAGGACTGAAGCACACTTCAGTCACCTGCAGCGAGAAACAAGATGGGGAACAGGGTTCTACAGATGCTCCTCTGCCCCTCTCATCCCCCCCCAGGATCTCTCCCATGGGAGGCATCAGCCAAGAAGCCCTAAAGGCAAAGGGAGGTGGGTGATTTGGTTTTGTGCTTAATTCTGGGCTAAGCTTATAATGGAGATCAGTAAACCTAACCCCAAAGGTAAGACCAGGCGCTGTGCAGCATAGTTCTACATAAAATACCTTCTCTTCTACCATCTGAACCCTTCTAGATTCTAGAGCATAACGATGCCCCAAAGCAACAGCAAAAGTCAGAACAGGCATTCTTCACCTGGGTTTGGAATTTTTAATGTTTTTGGCAAAGAAAATGTTTATTCACTATGGATGTCCAGCTGGCAAACAGAAACTGCAGCACTCCGTAATGAAGCCTTAGTGATTGCAAACTGCAGCCTTGTGCTCCAGCAGAAAGGCCCACAGCTGCTCCCAGCCTGAGGCTATTGAACACTGAGGGCTAAGAGGGGATGAGTTCAGACTTCTTGAGGTTGGACTCCCCAGTGTGCACAGTTCCCTGTAGACTCCTCCATGTCATCTCATCAGCCCTGCAGCTCCCTGACCTCCCCAATGGCCAGACCAGGGAGTGCTGCTGCAGCCCACACATGCATCCCAGAGCATGGACAGCACACACAGCACTTGCTGCTCTGTGGGACAAACCACCTCTAACCTTGTTTTTGTGGCCGCTGATCAGTCGGATGCTCGTGCTCTCCGTCCAATTGATGTACCACAGGGTTCCTGCCGTGGTGCCCACAATTCCCATTTCCAGAGAGTCATCAAAGGCTGCACTGACTATCGTCCCATCGAGGGTGATCTCATGCTCTAGCAGGACCAAGTTAGACCTGGTGGAAAGGAGGATGTAAGAAGGATGGGCTCAAACACTGGAATGGCCACTCTGCCTCCTTTAAATGCAATTTTCCAGTGAGCCCAGTCATGCATTTGCAGCTAAATGGTTCAGTGAGGGGCTCCTCTCTATTAACAGTGATTATTCTTGCATTTGCACTACAACCATCTTTTATAGGAAAGATAAGAGAAGAAGGAAGAGACAGAAGAGAAGGAAGAGGGAAGGAAGAGGGAAGGAAGAGGGAAAGGAAAGAAAAAAACAAAGAAAAGGAAAAAAAAAACAAAGAAAAGGAAAGAAAAGGAAAGGAAAGGA
>NW_009933029.1:0-4222 GCF_000696875.1 Nestor notabilis
CGCGGGGCGCTCGATAGCGGGTTCGCTGCCCCTTATCTGAGCGGGGACACTGCCGCGGGCTGTTGGAAAGCAGCAAAGGAATTCGAATACGTGGAGATAATGCGGTGGATGGTGTCTTGGGAGGTGCCGTGGAAATGGGCAATGTAATGGTTGTAAACAATTAACGGGAAGATGATTCAGGCGGCTTATTGCAAGAAGAAGTTGCTTTATTAATGGCTTAATAGGTACAAGCTATAAATACTAAAAGTCATCAAAGAGGCGAAAGATAGGCAGAATTTTGTGGGAGAGTAAGATGGCTGGCATGTCACTCGGGTGGGTTGGAGCTGGCCGATGATTCCAGTAAAGCCAGACTTCCTCTTACAAAGCAATACGTGCTCCCAGTGTTACCTAGGTGAGGGGTCATATCTTCATCCTCTCACTCTGCATTACCAACTTCCTCCTCAGCTTGAACTGATTCCCAAGCTTTCATTGGTTCTTCTCTGTCAGTGGGAAGACTGATCCAAGCTGTGCAAGTCAGCAAAACGCTTAAAACTAAAAACAAGTCTAAACTCTGAGCTTGGGAGGGTAGGATGGAAACTCTTAGACAAAAGTACAGTTGCTCACTTTAGGGAGTTTTGCATCATTCCCAGAGTGAAGCCACTCTGCGGAGCACTTAGTCTCTGTGAATCCTTATTAACATTGTGTTTGGATCCAAGACTGAACTGAAGCAGTGTGGTGCTTTTTGAGGACCAAATCCTAATTTTAAATATAAAAGCTTTATTAGACAATGAATACTAAAGGCCATTAAGGACATGCCCATGGCAAACTGCTTGCTTAAGTTAAAAAACGATAAGGTGTTTGCCAGCTGATTTTTACTCATCTGTTTTGCAGTTTACAGTTGTGTTTCTTCTACCTGTTAAAACTTGATTATAAATTGTAATGAGGAGAAAACAACAAAGGATTAACAAACTTTAAATGTTTGTAATCTGCATAGCCGTGCAGTATTGCTGAGTGACCATACCCATATAGTGATTCACCGTAGAGACGTCTGGTTTCAGTACCAGCTGAAATTTCTCCTTAAATAATAAGAGTAAACAACATGCATATGTGTACTTCGGAAAAAAATCTGCACTCCCCTTAATGCAAATAATTTATCTGCTACTGTTTCTGCTGCTAGAGCATGCTTAGTTTTTTACAGAAAGAAGTGTTACTTTCTTAACATCAATGTTGTGATGGCAATCGAGGTCTATAAATTGAGACATGTATATACCTACCTATTAACTGAGGCCTGTCAATGAACCTGTCAACAGATTAACCCCTGAAAGGTCAAGCAGTCCTAATTAAACCCTCTAGAACAATGTAGTCTTGCTGCATCTCTGGCAGGTTTACCAATGGACAAAGCAGTAATGACTTTCTCATGGTTTCAGAATCCCTTTATGCTTGTGCTCATTTCTCATACTTTCAGATGCATAATACACCCATTTCACACAGCTGCCACAATGCAGTTTGTTCCAGGTTTGCATTGCATTTCCATTCATATGTCCATGGCCTCATTATTTTTGATTAGCTTCTGAGCTAGTCTTTCCAAACATCAGTTTCTGGAGGTTTTGGAGTGATAGCTTGCCAGGGCCACCCCTTGTTCAATGAGCAGATGGGTTTCTGTAGCCTCTTTCAATCTCTAGATGCAAGATACTACCTAGGTGGAAAAAAACCCAAAACCAAACCAAACTTCTCCAAGAGAAACATGGCATCTCTGCCCAAGCAGGTGCTGGAACGACAGAGTTTGCCCACACTTTGCTTCTCCACACTCTATTCTTCATACAGCGGCTTAACCACGCTGTACTATTCTGCTAAAACAGGTGCCAGACAGGATCAGCTTGTACCTGGTTAGTGTGGAGCATCAGGAGCCCAAGTGGGCTCTTTGCACCCATCCATACAGACATGGCCACAGTAAGTGGTTTATGTGTTAACATGAGGAGCTGGCTGGCCCCAAAGTGCCAGAGCACTGAAACTACCCAAAGATTTCCAAATTGGTAACCATGCCAGTTTTACATGGATCATTTTGTATCTCCCATGTGTCTTGGTTGAGAATGGGTCCCTGATGTGAAAAACAGAACCCCCACCATGTGAAAAAACAAAGGCAAAGAAATAGGTCCTATATGAGAACACTACCACACATTTAGGTTTCCATGCATTTTGTCAGAAGAGAATTTGGGGATTTTATATAAGTGTATCCAGGACTTCTACAGTAAGATGGATTTAGAACAGCAGTGTCATCTGGGTTTAGGCAACACTGGGCACACCCCTTGAGCATATCCATGTTAGTGCAACAGTGGAGATGATCTATGCATGCCCTCTAAAGCAGCACATTAGGACATCATCACACATGGTCTGTAGAGCTCATCACTGCATGTGCAGAATGTCTGCTGAATCCAGATCATGCTGAACCTCCTGTATACGCATGGTACCATCAGGGGCACAGGAAGCATAAAATCCTGGCCACATGGCACATTTTAATATAATATATGCAAAAAGTCACCTGAAAACTCAAAGCTCCCATGTTCCCAAGCCATGGGGCATTTACACACAAGCAGCTGCTGCACAATAGTTATAATCAAAACAATTACATATTATTACATATACAATGCATGTATTTGCTTTCCTTGTTTTGCTCAAGTGAAGACTGTTTCTTGGTCAAAATGTTTTGCTTTACCTCTTTCTTCTCTTCATATCCCTTTTTTTTTTAATTGACAAACTTTATTACTGTATGTTTGAATAATCGCTGTCTTTTGATGGCAAAACCTTACAGTCTTCCTTACCTTTTCCCTTGTACTCCCTGTTACATCATTGAAGGCTGAGGTTTGTTAAAGTTTCCATATGTGATTGTCATATACTTCAAGCATCTTCTGTTGCATTAAGACTATAGATTTTCAAATGGCTTTGTGATTGAAAAAGGTCTCCATAAGTGCAAATCAAATCCAGCAGCATTTCCTCCCCCTTTCTTCTTTCCTATTCTCAATTTTCTATTTCCTGTTATTTTTCTTTGTCATCTTATCCTTGCACTCTCCTTCCACTTCCCTGTATTTGCTCAAAACAGGCTGTGCAACAGAAAAATCTGGTCATGTGCATGCCCAAGGGATTCATTAACCTTTGTGCCTTTAAGCCTCTTGAGCAGGTCAAGTCAGAACAGCAAAGAATCTGCAGCAGAATTATCTTTCTGGAAATAAGTAACAGCCTCTTCAAAGCCCTGCTGGGTATTTTTATTGCCTTATTTATCATCTAATCTTACTATTTTCAAATTTTGAATGTTTATAAGTTATTTACAAAAATAGAAGCCTGGAGTAAAAGTCAAAACTGTTTGCTTTGGGTTTTGGTTTTTTGTTATGTTTAGTCTTCTCCCAGTTGCAGACCAAAGTCTGCTCCAGTTGAAGGCTGCATCTGTGACTACAGTAGTAAGGTTGTACACACCCTGAAGCAAAACTGTGCTGAAATCAGTTGGCTTTAATCTTCCCTTCAATCTTGCTCAAATGAGGACATGCTCCTGCAGCAGAAGGGGCTTTCAGAAGTGCCACTTCTCTTTATTCACCACCTTTATTCACCACCTTTCAGCACAAAAGTTGAAGCAAAACGAGTGTAACTGGCCTTGCGCTTCCCCTGCATTCCTGTTATTTAGGGCTGCACGTAAGAGTGGGGAAATTCTGTCTTTCACCAGTAAAACCAGCTTTGAGAGGCCAAGACAAGTAGCAGACAAGGAGACTTCTATGTGAATTCATCCACTCGGCGTCACCTGTATCTGTTAGAATGTATTTGTACTTCCCTCCATGTGGTGGATACACCCAACACCCATCTGACATATCGCACTCGGCTGTGAATGGGGCAGTCTGAGCTGCCTGAAATTCCTGATGGGAACCGCACCGCGAGGAAAAGAAGGATGAACAGAGCGAACCCGATGGATGACCCAGGAGCAGGCCGTGCCGGGGGTGCAAGGAGCGACCTGCAAACGCCTCGTCACGGTGACGGGCAGCAACGAGGCCGGCAGTTCCCATCCCTCATTGCTAGATTATTTATTCCCTCTGGGAAAGGACGACCCCACGGGCTCGCTCCGCTCCGGTGGCGCCTCCCGGCCGGAAGCGGAAGCGCTGGGCCAGGCGGCAGCGGTATAAGCGGTCGGTGGCGCGGTAAGGGGGCGGGTGATGCTCGGTGACGGGTGGTGAGTGCGGTAGTGGCGGGGTGCTGGTGGGGT
>NW_009933030.1:0-4355 GCF_000696875.1 Nestor notabilis
GCCGGCTGGGCTTAAACCACGACACTGAGAAGTTTTAAAACTCATTTGCCAGCATTCTTGCTGAAATGGCACAATACATGCATAAATCTTTTCTTGGATACCTTCAGCCTTTTTCCATAGAAAAATTCCGAAGAGTAATTTTATTTGAGAATATAAAGGTTATTAGTTCAGGACATGACATGACAATGACAGCATAGTTTAGCAGTGTTTATACATATAAGATGGAATTCTACCATATGATTGGTCATCTGCTTCTTACCTAGTGTTTATGATCATGTTGATCTTACACTGTTACACTCTTACAGAAATTACAATCATTTCAGTCCAAGGTTACATCAGCATTTCATCAGTGTATCAGTTGCTCTGATGCACCATTCAGGGAGAAATGTACTTACCTTTTTTTCTCTGTATGCTACTTGTTGTGCCTAGAACATCTAACACATTTATGCCTTGTCTGTGAACATAGAATTTCAAAGGCACTTTTGATCTTTGTTGGGTACTAGTTACCCACAGGGGCAAAATGCCTGAAAACACAGTTTTTACATCAGTTGTTCCTTGATAGAGTATTAGTCAGCATCAAATGCAGTTTTTAAAGTTATGAGATTGACATTTTGTTATTCATATTTTTAGACTCTTAAAAGTTTTCCTTCTTTACATCAGACAGGAATAACTGATGCATAGATAGTGCTCCATAGGCATTCATTACCCATTGCAGCTTTACTTCTGTACTTCTGAATCATCCTTTAGTAAGCAGACAGCAGTAATAAAGTTTAAGCTTATGAGGAACGAATAAGCAAAACAAAAGAATAATGAGTTAGAGATGTCTATTTTGGTTGCAGAAGGACATTATTGTCTAAAAACTTTGTTTTGCACACTGCCTTCCAGGGAAGTGTTTAACATGACATACATCTGAAGGGTCTTTATACAGATGTGGTATTAAACTTCATTCATCTTATCACACCACTAGGTTTCAGCCTAAGTTGTTTACAGTGCCTGTGTAGCTCGGTTTGAGTCTGAGTCAGTCCTGTCCTGTTAGTCCATCTTTTCCTTTTGTGTTTTATAGGAGTCAATCTCAAATTTTAGGTAAGTGTATGAGTAAGTGCTTCTAATATACAAGTAACAGAAAGAAGACACATCACAACCTCCTAAGTGCCAAGGCCTTTCTAAAGACACCATTCAATGACTCTTTTAGGTGCCTTTCACAGACTTGAGAGACCAGCCTTTTTTACTGAATTAGTTTTTCCCCTCAAAACCCCAGAAGTAAAAAATTAGATCTTGTTAAAACTCAATTTGCAAATTACATCATTAATGAGAAAGTCATGCCACGTTTATTTGTTGGAGCAACATCAGCTCAGCAAGAGTATGCGTTAATGACTACTTTATCTAACATTCAAAACTGGTTAAAAAAAAAAAAAAAGGGCCCAGAAAATTGGAAAAAAAAATTAATTTTTGCTGTTTGATACTGAGACGTCAAACAGTTCGTAATGAGATAAGCAGGTTTTAGGTTTATTATTAGATTTTTTTCCAACCAGGCCAGAAGGCTTTTCTCAGAAAATGTATTATGAACAGGATGATAATTGAATGGAGGGACCTGGAATAAGTTGATACAATTTTCCACACTAAGCATGTCAAATAAAATATAAAACCTCAGGGTATGCTGTGGCTTGTGTTTCCTACTTAAATATTTAAAATATACCTGATTATTTACTCTCATTATTTCTCTTTAATTTTGTTTATGGGATTTGCATTTTAACTGGTTTTCTTTAATGAATTTTTTTAGAAATAGGTGAAATTGTCAGCTGCAAATTAGAGAGAGTTGCCTAAAACGATACCTTAGTTTTGTGATGTTTATCCCCACAACAATATTGCTAAAAGAAGCAAGTAAAAAAAAAAAAAAAAAGGAATAAAAGCTTTAATTGCACATATGGCAAGGCAGAAGTTCCACCATCAGTGAAACAGACAGAGCTCTTTGTGATGGATTTATGTTTTAGGTCTTATAAATGTGAGGCCTGAGGTTTCAGCATCTTTAATAGGTTTCATGTACCAAAGGGACTGGGAGTGGATTGACTGATCAGTTTCAGTTGTTCATTGAATTACTCACTGCTTATTGTATTTCTATGTAGCAAAAATCACTAACTTTGAGTTCAACTTAGTCAAATTTATTTCCTCTCAGCATAGTTATGAAGAAGTCAAATATAGCCCTGTTTACTTAGGAGTCATCTTTCCAGCAGACACATCTCAATTCCTAAACCACCATGGCATTCAAATTATTTACTAGTTCCCTGGTCATGTCAAAATACACAGATAAACAGATTTCAGTGTGCAATACTGTACATTGACCTTCAAGTTTCACAAGTAAATTACTTATTAAATGCACTACCAACAAGGTCAAAATTTAAAGAAAAATTAATTTTGATACCTAGGCCTCCAGAACTACCTTTTGCCTCATCGCATAACTTTGTCATATTTTATTTCCCTAGACAAAATGTTTGAAAAAATGAAACTGAATATCTTCTCAGATAAACTAATGTTAACTTCACTGCTTTGATGTTTTTATTACCCATTTACAGTAGCGACTGCAAAGAGAATCAGGTCTTACCCTTTAATACTGCTTTAATGTCAAAGACATTTTGTTTCTGTCCCTCATTATATTTTTACACTTTCTTATGTTGTTGTCTTTTTCAGCATCTTATTCTATGAACTGCCTCTCACAGCATGTTGCTGAGCTGGACAAAGATATTTTCATCACAATGTCTACACTTAATGTCCTAAAGTGGTAGGAGACCGAAAGGAATGTTGTGAGATAACTGCTCTGATCTATTTACTGCAGCCTCCTGTCACTGCTATACTCCTGCAGTAGTGTTGTCAGTAACCTGAAATAAGGGAATAGAAATGGACTCATTACACTAAGAAGACTCAAAACCAGAGAAAATCTACAGTCGCTGAAACCTGGGAATTAGTTACAACATAACAAGTGAGGTAGTGAAACCTATATAATATTACAGAAATGGGCATTTATGATTTAACTATAGCTTGTTAAGTTGCTGCCATCTCAGTAGATGCACGTGTCATAATGGGCATATAATGAAGTTTAGTATCCTGAATAATGATTCTCTTGCTGGTTAAAAAATACTACTTGCAAAGGGTCTAGTATAATGAATGGGTGATGAAAACTTACAACTGATCTGTGCCACTGGGCAGACATTCTCCAAAATATTTTTTTACATATAGTTATATTTTGCAGTAGTTTTAATACAATTTATGGCAGCACTATCATATTCATTCCTTTTTAACTATGATTGTCCATACTGAAAAGAACTTACAATCAAGAAACAAACAAAATCAAAATATCTCTTATTTTTTTAGAATGTAATGTAGTATCAATTATTCTTTATTCCACACCAGTGTATGCTTTCAGTTACATTTGAAAGGACATATGGTTTACAGACAACTTAACAATGAGCAGGGCTCAATGTGAGTGAAAATCAATATAAATACAGTATGAAACAAGACATACACTGATAGGTTGGCAGAGGTCAGCTGTAGGCTGGCAAATCAGATGAGAAATAGGATGAGCAGTTTCTCTAGCATTTATCTACTACACGAGTGAGGAAATTGTTTTCTGAGCAGTGAAAATAGTGCAGCTTGATTTCCTATAGCTTTCTATACTATGCTCCAAAGACAGAAAAAATTCAGATCCCCTGGCATATGTCCTCTATCTGTATTTTCCCTTTCAGTATTTCCCACACTTCCCTACATTTTTTCCCTCTGACCTTGCACAGTCTGTTCTCAGGATACCTCAGACTCCTTTATTCACTCATTAATTACCAGTTACGTAAGAAGTGGTATATGTTGATCCATTTGTTATTCTTTGCCTGCTTACAGGACAAACAGATCAGAAAATTAATGAACTGAAGCTTGCCCAAATAGGAAGTATATGGGCCAGCCTTTTTTTTCCAGCCACCTGGTTGATGATACACAAGATAAATTGTCTTCGAGAGTTCCACTCTTCTCAAATTTGGCAGAAGTTGATTGATCGTTTAAAAAAATATTGGGAAACGTATTATAAGCAGTTGAACAGAGCGTTAACTCATGTAAGCTTCATTTCATTAAGGAATTTGATAAAAATGAATTTGGCATAGTGGATTTTAAGGAACCCAATAAATACAAAAATTTTCACTTTGTGTAGTGTATAATATCATTACAAATGACGCATAATTATTTAAAATTTTAAATAAAGTGATCAGCTGAACTAATTTTATTTAAGATTTGATACCTGTAGTGTAAGTTCAATTTACACTCATAACTGCCTAGGTTACAAGTCATCTCCCGAGAGGACGCCTTGAACAGTGGAG
>NW_009933031.1:0-15361 GCF_000696875.1 Nestor notabilis
ACATGCTTCCTGAACGCCTCAGTTACTCACAGCTCCGAGCTGTGTGAGACCAGCCTTGGACACCATCTCATCCCAGTAAAGTACTTGTAGTCCCCTGGGCTGCATCCCACTTGGGTCAGCTTTCTCCTCTTGAACTTCCACAGTTCAAGAATTAGGTAACAGAGAGCATTTGATCCTGGACTGGCCACACTGTGACCTGGGATCCGGTATGCTCCTAAAATAACACAAGTCTATCTCTATGTAAACAGTGGGTAGATGCTCTGAAGAGTAGCTGGGAGAGCAGTAGAGGATTAGGGCAGCTGCAGGATGTCAGCCAGGCTGACAAAGAGGTTCATGTACTGTTGCTCTGCCAAGAAGTTTGGATTATTATCTCTGTCTTCATTAGAGAAGTGATGAGGAGATTTCATCTTGTTAACTAGATTATTTCCCTTCACAATATGTGATTCAGGTATAGTTACCTTTATTATTTATATTATTTAATAGTAATACAGTTAATGTGTATCTATGGAGTGTTGGAAGTTCTTTAACTATAGTGGCCTAAGTAAAGCAAAACCATTTCAGTAGTGTTTAGGATAACTATTAAACAAATATAAGTAAGAAGTTAATCTCTCTGTGCTATCCTGCCTTCCTTACACACCCCAAGTCTTCCATGTTTTTAGTAAGGCTTTAGAGCAGACTAGAGATAGTAAACGGGGTGCTGGGAAAAGAGCATGAGGTCTGTTGGTTAGGAAGAGGGATTTGGAATTAACCGCATTCTGGCATGGCTCGAAGAAGAAATGCCATACCTTTTCTGTGCCTCAGCTTCCCCAGAGTAATGTGAGAATGATGATATTATCTCTTATATGTTCTTTTAGATCTCTGCAAAAGCTCTAAGCATAGTTATTTGTAGCTAACTGAATCTTAAAAAAGCCCAACCTTCAGTAAACGTGAACTTAATACAGAGATTATGTTGTCCACTACTAAATTATGCACCATTTTTTTCTATTTGATCCCTGTATTAATGGTGTTTTCTTGGGATACTGTCTGAACAGGAAGTGGTACAGTGAGATTTCCCAAAGCACAGCCTAGGGATAAATTCATTCCTTGTCCTAAAATGCAGCTGCGTCTGTGCTTTCCTTGTAGAGTCAGAGCAGGATTAAGTAACTCTAAAATCTTTTGTTACTGAACTCACCTTGTCACAGATTTTCACTTGCTGTAAAAAGTGATACTGATAGGAGTCCCTGTTCCAGTGCTTTGTCCCTACAGGGTCCTGTTCATCTATAGTGCTCAAAATCCTTCACAAAAGTGATAAATGCCCTCTATTATCATTCTACAGATGGAAAAGATTATAATTCTACAGAGGGAAAGCGTGATTGGCTTCTTATTGCATAGCAGAGCTAGCAGTACAGCCCATCTCCCCTGCTTCCTAGTCCAATGTTTGCTTTGTTAACCACACTGTGTTCCTGTTCTGCAGCCTTGCCAGTTATATGATTTCTAATTGTCTGCCCAAGGAGTCTCTGGGCACAGGAGGCCCAGCTTAACAGAACCATTTCTACATCTGAAAAGTATCTGTGACATGGAAAACAGGGAGGCATAAAAGTGCTTTTGGAAGTTTTAAAATGCCTACATGTGATACTGTAAATAAAAGGCTTTACTGCTCTGGCTCTGAGATACTTGTCAACTGCACCAATGTTCAGCAACATCTTTGAGAAAGAGAAAAAAGGGTTAAAGAAGGAGTGGAGGCAGTGTAGCTCAGCACAAGCTTCTAGTACTGGACTGAAGGAATGTCTCTTGGGATGGAAAGCTCTCGCTACTGCAGAGATTTCTCAGAACAGAAAACTGAGCTTAATATCTCTCGCAGTCCTGCCCCCACAGACCAGTAATGAAAAGGGAATCTGTAACTTGGAATTCTGCTGGGGAGGATCATTTTCTCTGTGCTGGCTTTTTATGCTCCAGTGAGTTTACGTGCTGCAGGGTAAAATGTTTTCTGTCTTAGAAACAGGACACCGCTTCCTGTTCATCCATGTGAGCCTTTAGCTTTCACCTCTCCTCCCACAAACTTCTGGCAGGCATATCATAAACAGTTGTTTGCTTTCGTGGGCTGGTGGCATGAAAATGAATTAGGGACCTATTTAATTTGAGATGTCTGAGAATTCAGGGTGAAATAATTGTATAGCCAGGCTCTTTTCCTTTCTTGCCTTCTTTTATCATTATCATGTGCTTTCTCCTCTCTTTTCAGGTACTAGAATTTGATATCTAGTCAGATACATTCCTCTCCAGCAAGCCCACATTTGCCTCCCTCTTTGTTGGCAGTATGAGCTTCAGCTTCTCAGAAACCATGAGCTCAGAGCTGTCTAATAAAGCTGCCGTGGTTTTGTGCATGCCACTGTATGGCTAGAAACTTCACTGGCTTTAACGTATTTCCTGAGGATATATATATATTTTACTTACTTGTTTACACCCTCTGACTGGACAGGACACAAGGAACTGGAGTGTGCTGGAGGAGCTGCACTGTGAATGCACTTCATACCTCTGAGAATCTGCCTTTAAAAACTGCAGGATTCATATTCTTTCATTTGTCCTTTCTCTGTGTGTCTAACAAAATACAACCTTAGCTGACTTTCTGTTGACTGTTCCCAATCTGCTTTCTTCTTCTAATGCAGGTGAAGGATTTTAGGAATTTCCTTGGGAATATCCTCTTTCTTCCTAACTTGGAGTCTTACACTTATTTTTCACTTTTGCTACCTTTGCCAGGTCTATCTAGATCCTTCATCTCTAAGATCAGGCAGAATATCAATTTGGGTACACTAGGAAGATTCATCTGCTACATCCATTGAAAAGAAATCATTGTTTCAAAAGAAGTCTGCTCAAGCCAAGAAAATGTACTTCCAGTTTTCCAGGTATTTTCTGATGTTAAAGTCAGATGGCCAGGATTTGCATTTAGGCACTGTTGCCAGAGCCTATACATATTTCTACTTTAGCAGAATTTTAAGATGAAGTTTAGCATTTAATCATTACAATGAATAAACCAGAGCTTCCACATGAAAAAACATTTCAGGGGAGAAACTTCTGAAAGAGAACTTCAGGATTTAGCTGAAGTTTTTAAGGAACTGGAAATGAAAAGCAAGTTCATGTAAATGAAAGTTACGGCAGAATTAAATTCACGTTTGTGTATATATGAAAAAAGTCTGGAAAACACCTCAGGAATGCAATAGAAAATTGGAACAGCCATGGAGAGGGGGTAATAACATTCAGGCTAATTTTGGTCTTCCCTGCACCCAGTCAATGCTGAGTGACAGAAGAGCATCTCTGTGGGGAACAGGAAGCCAATTGCACTAAATGGATGACTTCCAAATGGGCATTTTGTAGTAGGTCTATATTTTATCTTCAGGTTTAATTCTTCATACTCTGTGTGACAGAAGAGAATTGTAGCTTTCTATAGCAGGGCAAAAA
Organism: Nestor notabilis; assembly: GCF_000696875.1. Classification (NCBI taxonomy): domain Eukaryota; kingdom Metazoa; phylum Chordata; class Aves; order Psittaciformes; family Psittacidae; genus Nestor; species Nestor notabilis. The sequence continues at coordinate 3,433 of NW_009933031.1, forward strand.
AAACACTTAGTACATTGTATTTTCTTTTTCTAGCTCATAATTCAGGCAATGAAATTGTATCTTTACATAATCTTTCATTTTATACCCAGGACCAAGTTCTGGTCTCTACTGCAAAAGAACAGTCTTGCTTGTGCTGCAATTAGTTTTGAGTTCTTCAATCACACACTGAAATCTGAGAGCATCTTTGCCACATTCTGTCCCTTATGACAGTTCCTTCAATAAAACATTGGCTACATCCATTCTTTCTTTGAGTTGGTTGCAAGAAAATCCAGGCAGCAGATAAGCAGGATTTGAAGCTGGTTTTCTTCCTGAGGTTGAAGCTTTGTGGGCAGTGGGAATACCTATAGTGCTTAACATTGTACAGTATAGAGATAATCGGGTGAGGTGCAAGCAGCGTGTTTGCTTCTCAGCAGGATGTGGGAGCTCCACAGCTTGGCTACCTCCCTTGCCTGATTTCAAATGAACATCTGCCAATGTCAAATAGAACAGATGTGACCTGTGTCCTTCAACAGCAGTGACTCTGTGCAAAAGTTGGGACTCCTGGATTCTATTGCTGGATTCATGATCCACATAAAGAATGTACTAGGAAGGTCACTTTGCTTCTCAGTGGTTGGATTTTGACTTCTCTTTGTCATGTCTGTCAAGTACCTCTAAGATTACTGATCCCTACTTTGGCTCAGTATTGATAGTAAAGCCTCCTCATCAGGTATGGAACAGCTGGTTGTGAAAACAAGTTGAATTTGTCTCTTGTGCTTTCTTCTGTATGCAGAAAACCTGCTGGTTCTTACTGTTGCCACCAAGCAGACTGAGGGCTTCCAGCGCTTCAGAAGATCAGCCCAATTCTTCAACTACAAAATCCAGGTGATGGCATCAGCCTCCATGGTGCTTGGGCAGAGGGAATTTTGAAGTGTGGAATAAGACTTGGCCACAAAGTGATTAAATAGAAGCCACAAAATACTGTGACTGGGGCATTTCTGCCCAGTCCTTTATTCTGTCATGAGTGAGATCTGTAACTCCTGCTCGAGGGAGCCCCATGGCACTTTTCCATTGCAGTGCCAAAACACACAGTACAGTTTGTGCTCCTGTCCCTGTTGCTGAGAGCAGTTTGTTACTGTGCTACACGTTACTCTGTCCATCCCAGAGAATGGTTCAAAGGCTAGTGAATATACCTAGTTCATCTGTCCTGATTCTGGAAGGTTTTTTGTTGGGATCTGCACTGGGAGTTATCAGGATTAGTAAGGTTGTGGGTTCTGGTCCTTTCCTGTGAGTCTTGCTGGGAAAATGACCTGTTCAGTTAAGACCTTCTGTTTGTTATTCTTCAGGTGCTGGGGCTGGATGAGGAGTGGAAGGGTGGAGATGACAAGAAGCCAGCAGGAGGAGGGCAGAAGGTCCGTCTCTTGAAATCAGCTTTGAAGCAGTATGTGGATAAGGAAGACTTGATCATCCTTTTCATAGACAGGTAATGGGTTGGAAAGTATTTGCCATGAACTGAATCATAAGGCTGTTGGGACAGGTTCTTACTAAGAAGAAATTCACTGTGAAGTAGATTGCTTTTGGAAGGTGCGCCCAGACCTCTGGGGTTTTTTACCCGAGTTCTCTGCAGTTGCCTGAGTGTTGCTCAGAGCTGTATCCGTGGCAGCTGGGAAGGTCTGATCAGAATAGGCTGTTTCCAACTCTGGCATAGAGTTGATAGCATTATACCTGTTTCTGCCACGGTGGAACTTGGCTGCCTTTGTCTGCAGAGAAAGAACAGACAATTTCTGTGAATCCAGGCAGGCCTTTCTTACCAGAACTATTTGTTTTATAAGGTAAGGCAGGCTGCAGCACAATCCTGGGAGCCAAGAGTTAGTCTGCCAGAGAGATGTGAAGAGGGAAAAGGACAGTTTGGAGTCTCAGTGTCTTTTCATAGGCACAGCAACAGGCAGGGCTAGGATCTGTGTATCTGTTTCTAGCTCCCATGGCAGGGAGGTATCTTTTTTGCAGCTCTGAGCATCTACGTGTGTTTAGAGAAGTTGGGATGATTAATCTCTGGAATGAGTAACTTCTTTACTCAGCAAAATGAGTTTGAAGTATACGAATTGTCTTGCAGAAAATGCAAGTCTCATTCTGGGAGCATTGCCTGGGAATTAGTCAGTTCCAACCAGTACTGAAGAGACAGCAGCTGGACTGCAGCATCCAGTGACTGGTGTCCAGCATTGGTTCCTCCTGAAGATTTGCAGGGCAGCTCAGTGGAGAGTGGCTGGATACCAGGAGATGTAAAAAAAACCTGTGGGTTTCTTTAATCTAGGAAGAAATGGCAGAGCAATTCTTCTTCCAATAAGTTGTTACAAACAGTGAAGGCACCAGGGCTTCACAGTTCCAAATGGGGGAAAGGCAAGAAGAGATCAATATGTTTTGCAGCTTGGAAGATTTGTTTTTATCATCAGTGAAAACTTTGTGAAAATAAGAGTGGGCATAAGTTGCCCCAAGCCAGTTCGGGATCTTCTGCAGTGGAAAGTATCTTCTTCCACTCTATGAATAAAATTGCACTTTAATTAGCTATAATTATGAGAAAAAAATTTAACACTGTGAAGCGGAATTAAAGTGAAGGGATTCCTAAAGAATTAGCTGTTCCTAGAAACTTGTCACACTGACGTGTTTTTCTGACTCCATTCCTTTCTGTCCCTTTCTTGTCTGTCTTTAGCTATGATGTACTCTTTGCTTCGGGCCCCACAGAACTGCTGAAGAAGTTCAAACAAGCCAAGAGCAAGGTGGTCTTCTCAGCAGAGAACTACATCTATCCTGACAGAAAGCTGGAAGCCAAGTACCCTCAGGTGCGAGATGGAAAGCGCTTCCTGGGTTCCGGAGGTAAGACACAGAACATTCCTTCAGTTGAGAACCCCTCTCAGCTTCTTATTCCTTTTAGAAGTTGCAAGGGACCAGGTGTGGAAAACATCTGTGTAGAAGATGGTACAAACTGAAGCCCTGTGCATATCTGGCCGTAATGGAAAGACTAACAATGCTCTTGTCTTTTACCTACAAAAGGGACATAGTTATGAATTGCCCACAGAGGATAGGAACCTGCTCCCTATCCCTTTTCAGTGAGATGTGTCATTCAGGGTGGGGGTATCTGAGCTTTGCTGATGCTGAAGATGGCAGGTTTGATCCTGTCTGTGTAGGGCAGCGCAGGCTGTACCTGACCCTGTCTGTGTAGGTAAGCGCAGTCTGTACATGCCTTTGCTGAAAGTTCATGTATCTCAGCAACAACACTGAGCGGAGTGAGACTTTGTTTGAAAGAGGTGAGAAGAGTGTGTGAAAGGCTGTGTATACAGGAGTACTTCCTTTTTTAAGTTGTATGGGTTGAAGCATTTCTTCCTACTTATTCCCACAGGCTTCATAGGTTATGCTCCAAACCTGAAGAAACTTGTGGAGGAGTGGAAAGGACAGGATGATGACAGTGACCAGCTCTTCTATACAAATATCTTCTTGGATCCAGAAAAAAGAGTAGGTGTGGCTAGATTTTGGGATGAGGAGGAGTTATCTGAGTGTTGCTGTTAATCCTCTATACAGTATCCCTGTTGACAGTAAAAGAAGTAAATCACGTATATATTGACTCTTAATTACTGCTCTGGCATCCTTACATGGAAAAGGCCAGTAGTGTGTCTAGTTACTTATTTCCCTTCTGAAGACTTGCATTCTAGGCACTACCCCCTTGTTCTGTTAGTAGAGGTTTTATCTGTAGACTTAAAATGTGACTGTGATGGTAGATGTCTTAAAACATGTTTTACTGGAAACTCATGCCAGTATCTGTATGTGCTGATGTTTAAAGCTATAGAGTGTGACAGAACTAACCAGCCTCCTCCCAGGGGATGTGAAACCCGGACTTGTCCCCTGCAGAGCATAGTGCTGACTTAGATATATCCAACCTAGCACTAGAGCAGCTTTTAGGTAAAGAGTCAGATGAGGCCTGAGTAGATTTGAGGTGATGAAAGGACAAAGGTTCACAGCCTTTTAGCGACTGTTGATCCACAGGATGGGGACTGTGGATGTCACAGTGGGTAGTCCTGCTGGAACAGAGAGTCTGCACTGCCTTCAGCAAACACCTCCAGATCCTGGCCAGCAGAATCTACGTCAGCCTATGTAGCATGCCATGTAACCTCATCCAGAAGCCTGGGATGGACCCTGAAAGCAGCATTGCCATTCAGCACTGCATGCTGCACTGGCCAAATCATCCAGCTCACAGGGTGATTCTGCTTCTGTTGTCCCTGCCCAGTTCTGCATGACGCAGCACAGTCTGTCCCTGAGGGACACCACAAATGCGTGAGAAGTCAAACTGTAACAGTAAAGTCAGGAGGAAACATTAAAAATAGGAAACTGCTTTCAGGCTGATCAGGGAAGGAGCTGCACTTTCTTACCAGCAGAACTGGTAAAAAAATTCAGAACAGCTGCACTTTTCTACTTCCCCTAATCTGAATATGGCCCCGTGATATTTTAACATGGCCAGTTCCTTTGATGTTCTCATCTGCAGTACTGGCCCTGTGCCACATAAAGGCTGAGTAATTCCATGGACTTGGCATTCAGACAGCAGATGTTAGCACCCTGCTGTCCTTCCCAGTAATCAGTCTTAACAGATGCCTGGAGGGACACTGAACTCTGCTAAGTCAGAGCTGAATTTTAGTCTGACAGAAATCCAGTCAGAGTATGACTTGCAGCAATGGGTAAAAACAAAGTTTGCACAACACTGGCCTTGTGTCCTTACTGTGTTCTGGTTTGACATCAGTACGTGGGGCAACACTTGGGATAACACTTGCCCTCTGGATATATGGTGAGAAATTGTCTTCACAGCAGATGGCTTTGCTATCTTGGCATTCCTGCACGTTACTGGTGGGGTTTATATGACTGTCCTGCAAGTATACTTCGTTAGTATGCTGCGTGTTATAATTGACACATGCACAGCAGCCTTAAAATGTTTGTTTGCGTGGGTTTGCCTGATACATTTAAATTGTTTTAGAAGATGGCAAATTGTCCCAGATTGAAGTGAGAATGAGGGTTAGCCGGGAGTGTTTTAGGCTTCAGAGCTTGGAGTATGGAAGTGTTTATAGGAATGCAATATATCTTTGCTCAGCATAGGGTCTCTTGCATGTAAAGAATGGGTGCCCACTTGTGTTCTAATTCAGGTTATTTATCTCATTCTTCTAAAGGAAAGTATCAACATCAGTCTAGACCAAAGAAGTCGGATCTTCCAAAACTTAAATGGAGCGTTAGGTGAGATGGAAGAAGGAATCTTGTTTCTCCTCGGAATGCAACTGCATGTTGACACCAGAAATGAAGTTGTGGCTGAAGGGATTAAATTTCAGGAATTCCTGTCCCTGTGGAACAAGCTTCAGTAAAAAGCCTCTGCCAGAATTCTGGGATTTATTTGCAATTCCGCTGTGACCAACTAGGTTCTCAGTGCAGTTCCCTCTTGGCTTGGGGGAATGCAGGTCAGGTTTTCCATCTTACACCTCCCTACCATTTTGATCTCCGAGCATGTCAGATTGCATTAGCTTTGGGGATTGAAACTGGGACGGATTTTCAGTGCAAGTGATAACACACAACCCTGCCTGGGGCTTGCCTGTCTTTCCACTTCAGAACTGTGTCTGGAATGCCATAGAAAATGAGACGCAGGCAGATACTGCCTGTGAGCACTTGCTGACCTGACCTACTGATTAATTCATTTTGCTAGTCCTGGCAAAAGTGATTCACTTACTCTCCTGCCATTGCTGCCTACTGTTTTCAGTTCTTAGTCTTGCACCATTCCACCTTTATTCCAGTCAGGTAACAAATTATAATGGCACAGTAGTTTTTAGCTCCTGTATTCAGGTACAGACTGGAGCTTGGGTCTGTACTAGTCTGTTTTCCAAAGGATTTTGTGTGGTTGTGTTGGGAAGATGTCTTGGATGACGTCTGCTGGGAGGGTGGACTTCTGTCAGGGGTGATAAAGAGACAACACGTGCTCAGAATGCTTAGGTGGGATGGGCCTGAGTCCTCCCTGGCCATCAGTAGCTGTTCCTCACTGTAGGGTTTGTAAACGCCCATTTTGAAAGACTGTTTCAGTGTGGTTTTTGCTAACTCCCAGTATAAGGTGTATGTGTCAGCCCAGCAAGTTGGATTCTTGTCCAACTTCCCAGCCATCCTCCTGTTACTTCACAGGATCATTCTGAACATTTTTTCTCCTTTCTGGGTATGGTCTGTAGCCCTTAAACCACTTGTGTGTGGTTATAAATGTCCATACTTTCTTCTTGCAGCAGGCGTTCAGTAGAACCAAGGCACTGTGCTGCCAATTACCACTAAAAGCCCTCCTTTGGTAACATGATGGCAATGTTCTTTCTAGATGAGGTGGTTCTGAAGTTTGAAAACTCGCGAGTGAGAGCAAGAAACTTGTTATATGACACTCTGCCTGTGATGATTCATGGAAATGGACCCACCAAGGTAAGTGGGTGTCCTGAGAGAAAGATTTGGTATATATTTGTTGCAAAGCAACCCTTTAGGCTCGAGTGTATCAAGTCACTGTCTTCCCACATACCAACTTTCCCTCTATGCATTTATGTTTGAAAAACAAGTGGTCCAGGTCTGTATCACAAGATGGGTCTGGTTCAAAGGTTAGTGTGTAACTGGACCCTCAGGCTGTCATGTTTTTCAGGTTCTTTAGTCCAAGAAAAGGGTAAATGAGGTTCTGATGAGATATGATCTTACGTAATAGGTGGATGCAAAGAAGCTTCCCTGCCCTATAATGTGTAACATGGTAAATTGCCTTTTGCAGCTGCAGCTGAACTACCTGGGAAACTACATACCTCAAATATGGACATTTGAGACTGGCTGCACTGTGTGTGATGAAGGTCTGCGAAGCCTCACGGGGTTTAAGGTAAGGCTGATGCCTATTCAAAGCTCTCAAGTCTTACAATTACCATGGGATCTCCTGTGTCTGATGTGATACATGAGCCACCACTTCTCTCTTTTCACTCAATGTAGGATGAGGCATTGCCAATGATTCTCATTGGCATTTTCATCGAGCAGCCCACCCCATTCCTTTCCCAGTTTTTCCTGCGGCTTCGTAACCTTCATTACCCAAAGCAACGAATCCAGCTCTTCATTCACAACCATGTAAGTTAAGTTGGCTTGTGATAGTCTTAGCAAATGTGGGGAAAATGTATTCCTGTACTCTAGGCAGCTTTGCAGCTTTTGACTAGACTTCCAGGCTCTGTTATCCCAGTACTTAATCTGCAGTGGCACCTGTAAGATAGCTCCATCCAGCTGTAAAGACGTGGAAGTGGGAAGAGCTGTTGCTAGTCTGCTTTGGCGTTTTTGAGAACAGGAGCCTGAGCAGCCTTGGATGAGCCCATCTTTTTCCTTATTTTTCTTTTGGCATAGGAACAACATCACTTGATGCAGGTGGACTCTTTTGTTAAAAAGCATGGCAAAGAATATCTCGCTGTCAAAGTGATTGGGCCAGATGATGAGGTGGAGAACGCTGAGGCACGTAACTTGGGCATGTAAGTGAAGGGGCCATACGTGATGGCTGGCAGAGTCAGCCTGTGTTCACACTGGGGCAGTCTGTTTTATCTGAGGATCATCACTGTCAAGTGGATGCTTCTTTTCTTTCAGTTGCTCCTTTTTTTTCCAATTTTCTTGACATTAACTCCTCATGCCCATTATGACTCTTCTTGTGCTTTGTCTGTAGGGATTTGTGCAGAAAGGATCCTGACTGTGACTATTACTTTAGCCTGGATGCTGAGATAGTTCTGAAGAACACAGAGACTCTAAGGATCCTGATTGAGCAGAACAAGTGAGTTCTTTGGTCTGAGCAATCCTTACTGGTCATCTTTAACATGAGGAATACAGTGAGCTCTTTCATCACTGAGATATGTAAAGCACTAGGAGAACTGTGTCAGAATATTAGACAAAACCTCTTATTTAGTCTTTTTTTACAGTAGTTGTAATGCCTGGATTTTAGGCAGTGGATGTAAATAATCTCTAGTTTTGTCTTTATATAGGAGGTAGAACAAATCAGATTCTTGAAAACCGGCTGCAGAGCACAGTTAGATAGGAGATTGTGGCAGTATTTGCCCTTTTTTAGCTGGGATTCTATTCCAACAGAATTAACAGAAGCAGCAGCTCTGTAAGTGTGGGAGACTAACTCTTACAGTCCTGTGGATTGTAAATTTTTCCCTTTTCTTCCTGTGGTAACATCCTGTCCTGCAATTCCTTTTCCTTTTGTGCTCACAGGCTGGTGATTGCCCCACTGGTAAGCCGTCGTGAGAAGCTGTGGTCAAATTTCTGGGGAGCACTGAGCCCTGATGGTTATTATGCCCGCTCAGAAGATTATGTGGATATTGTTCAAAGGCGAAGAGTGTGAGTATGCAAAGAGAGCTTCTTTACTTCTTTACATCTAATTCCTCAGATGTAAAACATTTCTATATTTGAAGAATTTACATTGCTGCAGCACATTCTCATCAAACCAGCTAATGTCAAAGAACCAGAGAGCACAGATGTCTTTGTGTATAGGAAAGGAAAAGAAGTCTCTACTCCCATTTGGAACCTGCTCTCTTCTCCTCTGAGTAGAGATGATAATGTACTTTAGACAGATTTTCTTGTGATCAGAGTGAGGGTTTGAGTTCTGACTCGGCTGAAATCACTTTGTCTTGCTTATGTCAGTTGTAGTTAGTGTGATCCTTGTCAGATACTCTTCATAAAATATCATATGATCCTTGATTGGTATATTCACAGAACACAATTGTTGGCTCATTCATATTTTTGAGGGGCCATGTCTTTATTTTCTAGGCTATTATATGTGTGATAAATGCTGGAAATCAGCTTATGCACTTTTGGCTGCTTCACTTTTTTAAATCACTGGAAAAAAGTATGTTGATCTCTCTGGGAAGAGTTTCAAGCCATTAATTATGTCCCAGCAAAACCACACAATGTCAATTAATTGCTTTCACAGTGGACTAACATTTGTGCAGCTTAAAAGCTCTGGGCAATCTAAGTGATTTTTCCTGGAATGACAATCCCTATTGGTATGGTTTCTCCCTACTGTTCTGAGTTGGCCCATTTAGGCAAGCCTGGCTGACACTGCAGTGCTGCCTGCCATCCTGTCCAGTCCAGCAGCTTCTGTCTTAGTAGTATTTCAAGTCTGGCTCTTCTATCTATGTGTTTCAGTGGGCTTTGGAACGTTCCCTACATCAGCAGCGTTTACCTGGTTAAAGCTAAGGTTCTGCGGTCGGAGCTTGACCAGGGAGATCTCTTCCACAGTGGCAAGCTGGATACTGACATGGCTTTCTGCCACAATGTTCGGAATCAGGTCAGTTGAGGAGAGAGAGGCTGCCAGGAGAGAACTGCATGCCAGAGTGGAGGTGACAGGATTAAGGAGTTTCAAGGCATTCAGCTCTGTGGGGCATGGGACAGGATGAACTGGCACTATTCAATACACTTCAGGCTTGGAACGTGTGGGATTTCTGTCTTGCTGTGAAACTACACAGAGCCAGGGACAACTAAATATGGATAACGGTTTTGTTCTTGGGCCTGTTGAGGGCTGTTCTAAATAAGTTTGACAGGGTAAGAAGGAAGAACCTAATCTCACAGCAGCTGCTCTGCACTGCTTCCAAGCCTGCCTGACAAGAGGCACAGGATTACTGTCTATAACCTTTCAAAGTTCCTCATGTTGAAGGCCCATAGGAGAAAGAGTGGGTAAATTGACAGCTTGGGCAGAGCCATCAGCATTGGAGAACTGTCTAGTGCTTATATTTCACAGTGGCTCACAGAAATGTGAGGTCTTGATTCTTTCCCTCTATCCTGCAGGGAGTCTTCATGTACCTGACAAATCGGCATCAGTTTGGACACATACTGTCCCTGGAGAATTACCAGACAACTCACCTCCACAATGACCTTTGGCAAATATTCAGCAATCCTGAGGTGAGAGAACCTGAACGCTCAGCTTAGCATGGTTTAGCAATGTGGCATGTGAAGATTTCATGACCAGCTTCACCAAGGAAGGTCCAGGCTTTGTAATAATGTCTCTCAGGTGGGACGAGAAGAATAGTGACAGAATTTAAAGAGAGAGTGTTTGTGTGATTCATAATGTCTGGATTTTCAAAGCCTATGAAATAACTGCTGCATTGAGTGCCTGGCCTTTCGTTGCCTCTTTAACCATGCCCCACAGAAATGACTGGTTTGCTTATCTTTTAACTGCAGGACTGGAGGGAAAAGTACATCCATGAAAACTACACAGCGGCTCTGAAAGGGAAATTGGTAGAAATGGTAAGAAAACATCACTCATCCATCAGAATGGGAGATTATCATCAGGACAATGCTGAAAACATTTGTGAGAATGACAGTCATCACTGCTGTCATACTCGGGAATAACAGTTCAGCACAACCTCATAGTCTTTCAAATCCAGAGGAAACATGATTTTGAAAGTATTTTTAGAGCCAAATCATTCTTCTAGAAGTTCATCTCCAGCTGTCTTAAGTGGAAGTGGGGCAACATACATCAGAAGACAAATTTCTATCCTCAATATTTTACTTTCCACTTAAACTGACTCAATCTGCAGTCGATTTAGTCTTACTCCTTTTACCTCAAGCACCTGTCCTTGTTTCTGCTGTTCTCACCTGTCTACTTTGTGCAGCCCTGCCCAGATGTTTACTGGTTCCCCATATTCACTGACATTGCCTGTGATGAGCTGGTGGAAGAAATGGAACATTATGGTCAGTGGTCCACAGGTGACAACACGGTAAGAAGAAGCGGGAGCTTTTTGATATCTGGGTCACACCATCATTCATATGTATTGGGTGGCAGCAGTGCCTCCTGTAGGAAAGCCTTGGGCCTCACAGTTAAACCAGGAAACTGGAGGTAATACAATTTTGTTCCTGATTTGACTCTGATTTTGCCCCTGTACTTAAATGTGAATTAATTTTCCTGAGTCCTCTTTAGCATCCTCTGAAGCTACAGTGTTTAGCCCTTCTGATGGTAATATTTTTTACCTTAGATTGTAATTATTGCTTGAAATGAGTTGTCCATCCTGGAAATTCTGATCAATAAACACTTAACTTGTAGTTACCAGCAACAAGTGCTTTTCACCCCTGAAGTCCAAGGTCCCCATCCTTATGGGTATTTTCATGATTCTATTTCAGGACAGCAGAATACAAGGAGGATATGAGAATGTCCCAACTATTGACATACACATGAACCAAATTGGCTTTGAAAGAGAATGGTATAAGTTTCTTCTGGACTATATTGCACCCATCACAGAGAAACTGTACCCAGGATACTATACCAAGGTACGTGTGCCTTAGCATCAAAACTCATGCTCAGATCAGCCCCTCCTCCAGTTGCAACTTTGAAAGGACTGCTGGAATCCTCTAGCAGTTTGCATATTGTTTCCCAGTTGACCCTGAGTATGATGTAAGTATATGCATCAGGACATACATGATTTCCTAATGACATTCTCCTCCCTTATTGTTACCTTTCTCTGTTAGCAGCAGGATGCAGTTTATCACACCCTGCTCTGCAGTTCAGTAGCCATGGACTGTTATAGCCCTGTAACTGATGTGCACTTTGTTCTTCTCTCCTGCAGACTCAGTTTGAGCTGGCCTTTGTTGTTCGCTACAAACCTGACGAGCAGCCCTCTTTAGTGCCCCACCATGATGCTTCCACCTTTACCATTAACATTGCTTTGAACAAAGTTGGGATAGACTATGAGGTAAGTGTGTGCCAGTGTGTCAAGAATGCAATACAGCTTCCAGGCGGCTGGAAACCCTTTTCTTATCCACATCTGGCTGCTTCACACTAAGGATACCAAGTAATAACTGTCTAGGGTAGAAAGATTTTTGAATGCATCAGAACACAGAAGACTCTCCAAGTACCTTCACAGATTTTCTGAAGGTTTCCAAGGAGGAGGCAGAGACTCTTTCC
>NW_009933031.1:15392-17374 GCF_000696875.1 Nestor notabilis
TGTCTCTTGTTGTGTTTCCATCAGGGAGGAGGCTGCCGGTTCCTGCGCTATAATTGCTCCATTCGAGCTCCACGGAAGGGGTGGACCCTTATGCATCCAGGACGCCTGACCCACTACCACGAAGGTCTTCCAACCACCAAAGGAACGCGTTATATTGCAGTGTCCTTTCTTGACCCCTAGAGCCATGCCTCACAGGAAGGACCTTTCCCTGGCCCTGCTCACTGCTGACTTTGAGTGGAATCAGGGAATGCTGCTGAAAGTTTCTAAGGCATTGATCAAAGCTATTTGGATATTGATTTTTAATGATATTTTAAGACTCCACTACTGGAAGATCTCCCTCTCTGATACTGCAGGTGATATCTAGGAATATTGCTGTAGAATTCGGAAGGAGATATTGTGCCTTCATTTTTGATTCTGCTCCTCATCTGCTCTTTCTTGGAAGTGCAATTTACTTGAACCTTCAGCGATTGGTTGGCTTTACAAAAGTGCTTTCTTGGACTTGAAATCCAGCTTCTTGGAGGCAAGTCACAAGCTCTTTCTCCAGATAGCTGGAAGCTCGTTTTCATCCATGTATCCACATACACAGGACTGGACATTAGACAATAATTCCTGGATACTATTCCAAATATAAGCCAATCAGGGAGCAGACTCCAGGAGTCATAACAGATGTCGTACCAGATGAAACTCGGTAGTAAGAGCCTGGAGATCATCTGATTCCTTACCTCTGCAGTCCTTGGGACCATATCACTAAGTTCAGAGCAGTGGCAATGGCAATATAGGTGCTTCTGGTTAGCTAAAGGAAGGTCCAGTAATGATGCTTTACCTCTGGGATTAGACTGAAGAGGTAAAAGATTGCCTCCCTATCTTGTGTTATACCCAGACAGAATCAGTCCCTGTTGTGCAGATAAAATCTGAGGAAGGGAAGGCTGAGAACAACTAGATTAGCAGGAGGACTTCACTGTATCTGTTCTATCCCATTTTAAGATTGTCAAAAGCTCTCATCGATCTCTGGATAACAACCTAGAGATCCCAGTGGTCTTTGGTGGCCTCATTCCAGTTCTCAGATATTGTTTTGATTATTTTATTTGCATCTAATTTGAATGGGCCATCAAAGAGCTGTTTTCTAGTACTTGGGGGGTGTCATTATCAATTATTTGGGATTGTAAACCAAAACACTCCACTGCAGAATCTTGAATGGGAGGGTTGAATGTGATAGAAATGACCGGTTGGAAGGTGCTGAGAGATTATGGTGAACTGATAGGTGTAAAAATCTGTCCAGGCTAGACCCATGATTAGAGAGGGAAGAGGAGAAACCTTTTCTACTGTTGCCTGTAAGATACCTACTCAGCTCGCCACACACTGTTACACTCTGGGTCTGCCAGACCAGTCAGTATGTTTCACAAGCAGTAAATTCACACCACAACTGTCCGTAGGGAAAAATCCCAACTTTCCTTTTGTTCCTTGTGTCCCCAGCTTCTGTCTAATTGTAGATAAAAGAGCCTTTTTAGCTAGGATGGGTCATATTAAAGTAGGCAGAACAGCATTAGACATGTACGTTTTGGCAGGGAATCTTACAGGAGTTGCATGGACCTGAGGAATAACTAGGTTGGGAAAGGCCTTTTAAGATCAAGTCAAATCCTTAAGGAAGGCAGCATTGACCCTTTCCCGCTGTTTTCCATGCGCTTTTTGGGTCTGACTCAAGGCTGCGCACCCACGGGAGGAAAATCCAGGCAGGGGCAATCGGTTTGAAAGGTAAAACAGTAATAAATCGTGTTAGGTGACACCCAGAGCTCTCTGTAACCAAGCGAAGGGGCACAGGAGGGTGTCGAAAAGGTGTATGTATTTATTGAGCAGGATTGTTTTTTTTCACGTGGCTCGTTGTGTCTTTGCTCCGCCCGTGCCGCGCTGGGGGTTGCAGAGCCCGTTGTCGCTCGGTTGCGCGGTGCCGGCGCGGGGAACCCGCGTTACCCCCGCACCCGCGG
>NW_009933032.1:0-27554 GCF_000696875.1 Nestor notabilis
TGCCGCGCTTGCAGCGAACTTCCCGCCTTGCCATCGGTGCGCCCCGGTGCCCGTTCACTTCGCGCTGGGAACTTGGGGTGTTTGCTGAATTCTGGATGATGTTCCTGCTGTGCTGGTCTGCGGGTAGCTGAGCCGGGAAGGAAGAATGCGGGTCTATCTAATGCTCTTCTGCCTTATTTGCTGCACCGCGAACGGGCAAGTAGTGTATTCCATCGCTGAGGAAACAGAGCGTGGAGTGTCTGTTGGGAACATTGCAAAGGATTTCAGAATAGATGCAGCTACACTTTTACCTCGGAAATTTCGCATGATCGCCAGTTCAAGTAAGCAATATTTTAATATAAATGCCAGCACGGGAGCTTTGACTGTTAGTGAGTCCATAGACAGAGAGCAGCTTTGTGAATTAAAGTCTCCCTGTCTTCTGAATTATGAACTCGTGTTAGAAAACCCTCTAGAGCTTTATAGGTTGGAATTTAAAGTCTTGGACATAAATGACAACTCCCCCAGCTTTTCCTTAAGTGAATATCATGTAAACGTGCCTGAGTTCCTGTCACCCGGGGCACGGTTTACACTCCCCAATGCCCAAGATCTTGATGAAGGTACCAACAGTGTCCAGAATTACACGCTGAGCCCTGATGAATATTTCCATTTGGAAATGCAGACACGCGGGGATGGGAGTAAATATCCTGAATTGGTGCTGAAGAAAGCCTTAGACAGGGAGCAGCAAGCCATTCACAGGCTTGTCCTTACAGCCAAAGACGGTGGGAATCCTCCAAAGTCTGGTGATGTCCCAGTCATTGTGACAGTGCTGGATACCAATGACAATGCACCAGAATTTGAGCACTCAGTCTACAGAGCGAGTATATTGGAAAACTCCCCCAGCGGCACTTTGGTAGCCCAAGTGCGTGCCACAGACTTAGATGAAGGTCCAAATGGAGAAATCAGGTATTCCTTTAGCAATACTACTTCTGCTGATCTACAGCGAATGTTCTTAATTCACCCACACACTGGGGAGGTGACAGTCAATGGCATTTTAGCTGTTCAGAGACCTCTCCTTGAGATGCTTATTGAAGCAAGGGATAATGGGGCATTTGGCATGTTCAGCACAGCTAAGCTGCTGGTGGAGATCACTGATGTGAACAATCATGGCCCAGAGATAACAGTTACATCCCTTTCCAATCCCATTCCTGAGGATGCTGTTCCTGGCACAGTCATAGCTCTGTTGAGTATTTTGGATAAGGACCCTGGGGAGAATGGGAAAGTAACCTGCCAGATCCCTGAAAACCTTCCCTTCAAGTTAAAGCCTTCCCTTGAAAACTACTACAGCCTGGTCACCAGTGGGCTTCTGGATCGAGAGCTGATCAGTGGATACAACATCACCATCACTGCCGTGGACTTGGGCTCTCCACCCATCACCACTCAGAAGACCCTTTGGGTGCAGATTTCTGATGTGAATGATAACCCCCCTGTCTTCAGTGCTGACACATTTGATGTGTTTGTGGAGGAGAACAATCCACTTGGTGCTTTTCTCTACCAGGTCTCAGCATCTGACCCTGATATGGGTGAGAATGGACAAGTCTCTTATGTACTCAGGAATTCCACAGTTGCAGGCAGTGCCCTGGCCAGCTTTTTGTCTGTGAGCTTGGCCAACGGGAGCATCTATGCAAAACATGCCTTTGACTTTGAGCAGCTTAGGAGCTTCTATTTTCAAGTGGAAGCCAAGGACAGTGGGTCACCACCCTTGAGTGCTGCCATAACTGTGAATGTTTACATCTCAGACCAGAATGACAATGCCCCAGCCATTCTGTACCCCACCAGCCACAATGGTTCAATAGCAGTGGAAGTTGTGCCCCGCCTGGCTGATGAGGACTACTTGGTGACCAAAGTGGTAGCAGATGATGAAGACAATGCGCAGAATGCCTGGCTTTCCTATCACATTGCCCACTCCTCTGACTCCACCCTGTTCCACTTGGCACCACACTCTGGTGAGCTGCGCACCACACGCTCTTTGCGGTCCACCGACTTTCTCAAGCACAAGGTGGTTGTGGTGGTGCGGGATCATGGAGATCCACCACTCTCCTCTACTGTGACTGTGGGCATCCTGCTGGCTGACACCCTGCCCCAGGCACTGCCAGATTTTGATGACAATGGGGAGCCACCACCACTGCTCAATGCTACAAACGTCTACTTGATTGTTTCCCTTACCTGTGTCTCCTTCATCTTTGCAGCATTCCTCTTCTTTCTTGCTGTTGTGCGGCTGTGCCACTGCCAGACTTGCTGCTGCACTGGCTGCTGCCGCCCAGCTGATGAGTATGAAAAGTATTGCTATAGCATACGCATGCTTCCTAGTTCACATCTCCCACCAGATGTGTTGGAGGTCACTGGTGTGGGTAAACTGACTCATACTTATCTGTACAGGGCATCTGTGGGTCTTGGGCTTAGTAACGGCAGCATCCCAAATGGTGATGCTGGGAACATTCCCAGTGGTTCAAGGTTACAAGTACCAGGACCCTGCATCCAAGTGCAGAAGGTCCAAAGTGATCGGTTGAGTGCTGTCCTCATGGTAAGTACTTCTTCCTTTCCCCTTTTTTCTCCCAGGCATGTGGCCTTGCCGTCTACACTGGGTTGCTGTCAGTGCAGAAGAAGGTACTGAGGGTATTTGCAGGAGAGCAAGTGTCATTTCATGGCACATGGAAGAAACTTCAGTTCTTCTTACAAATTCCCTAAAGCCAAGGTGTCTTTGTGTGAAGTATGGTCATTGGATGACAAAAGAGATCTTTTTGCCCCACAAACATTCAGACATAACTGAAGGTAAAGAAGATGTAAGTGAAAACTAAATAACCTTGCAAGCTGAGCCATTGTCTTCAGATAGCTATGTAGGGGCATGAAAAAAGTCCATGCTAGTTTCTAATTTATGTGTTCTTCTGATCTACACTGTATGGAGCCTGTGATTCCTGATATTTTTTCATTGAGGGGTGAGTAGTTTGCTGAGCCAGGATGCTGATTTTCAATGCCCAATGGTAGAATAGCAGGAATTCAGTACCCAGCACCTCTTTAGAACATGTAGTGTTCATCTCCTTTCCCAAGCAATCCATAAGTTTTGTATATCTAAAAAAATTCTCTTGTGAGCCTCTGGTTTCTTCTCAGTAATGTGATGGGTGACTTTGCAGGAGAAAATATCTTTCTTTGATTACAGTGTAGGGCTACAAGGTGGGATATGTCTGCAGGTCTGATCTGTTGGGTGTTGCTGCGTTACTTGTCCAAGATTCAGTTTTCTTGTATGCAAAAGAATACCGATTGCATTTTTAGTAGGTGCTGTGAGTTGTCTTTATATTGTGAAGTTTTAAGATGTTTTGCCTGCAGACTGTCAAATTTTCTTGGTGTGTGACAGCAGCTAACCACTGTTGGCACTGTCCAGGCCAGTACTCTGTGGCAAGAGCTACTCCAAATGTTTATAAGGAAAATGTAAGAACCCATGTTTAGACAGACGAGGTGTAATCTGCTTTGTGAGGTTGTTTTTATCTTAGTTTGCAGTTATTAGAGGTTGTCCTAAATCTGTAACCATTGTTTATTTTCATTTTTTAAATTATTATTGTATCTTTAAATACATGTAAATGGCCAGCCTCTTTCTGAACCCTGATGTAAGGGTAGGTTCAGCAACTTCTTTGGGTGTTCAAATACGTACTCAGATATATAGCATTTCCTTTTATAACTCTTGAATTTCCAAGTAGTGATTTTTAGTAAGCTTTCCCTTGTTAAAGGAAGGGTTCCTGATCTGCTTTTAACTATGCAATTGATTTATCTTGCTTTCTTTCATTTATCTGTTGGCACTGTGAAATAGGTTTGTGGGTTGCGGGTTTTTGGTTTTGGTTGTTTCCCCTCTCCTTCACAAAATGAGTGAATACTTTTTCCACATAAATCCTACTGACAAGGAGAGATCTTTTCTCAAATGTTTATGATTTGATTTATTCATAATGGTTTACGTAGTGTTTAATCAAAGTCATAATCAGTTTTATATTCTGTTCTCTATAGTGGCAGAGGGTTGTACATCCTGGATCTGTCATTATGCAAAGGGATGTGTGTGGAGTAACTAAATTTGAAGAAACAGAAGCATCAGAGTCTTTCAGTGAGAAATTATAGCATCCAGGAAAATAGCAGTTGGCAGTATGTAAAGAGGAATTTGTACCTAATGCATTAGTGTACTTTTGGGAATATCATTGATTATTCTGAGGATCTGAAAAAAGGCTGAGTTAGGGTATGTGTAATGAGAAGTTAAAAACCTTTTTGGCAATCTGTTAACTCTGGAGGTGTCTGCAAGAACCGTGATAGTGTCTTGGGGGGTGTATCCTGGACTGGAGATTAGTTAGTAATTGCAAAACTTTAATATAAAATATCAATTTAATATAAACAAAAAGTCTGGCACAACTAATTTCCATGTTCCTACTGAGCGAGATCTTGAAATTCAGGTTACAAACACATTAATGGACTGAATAATAATTAAAATGCAAAAATATCCCTGCTTTCTGTAATGAGAACACCCAAAATGTATCTTGTCGCATCTTGCTGTATTTTGGTCACTCAGGTGAATTTTTAACCTTGAAATATGAGATGAGATAGGACTTTTGATAATGGGCAAAATAAATCACAGGTGTCATCTTTGGCAATTTTATTTCTTTAGCTGCTAATATGCAGAAATGGGTAACCAAAAATGTGACATATGTGGAAAGCCTAAAGGCTCTGCATGAATTGAGCTGAGTAGGGGAGCAGAGGCAGAGACTGTGAAAACGCATCTACCCTGAGAAACAAAATTATACCAGTTATTATTAATTTGATGCTGATGATTCACATGGCTAGTATACTGCTAAATCAACACACGTGTGTACATGTGTATATATACCATTTGCATATTTCTAGCAAAATTTTCAAGTTATTAAAATGGCATTAGTATTCAAATAATGAGGAGTAGGCAGAAGCTGCTGGTTTTGCACTTTTATGTCTGTACATGCTTTAGATTCAACAAGATTTAAAATAAAGTATAATTATGTTAGAGATGCTTGGAAAATAGTTTCCAGTCATCTGAGGTGAGAAAGAGAACTGTCGCTTGTTCTTGAAAACTGTTCCTTCGTCCAAATCCCTGTGGACTTAAATGTGATTGCTGTGCAGAAAGATCACGTCACTTTATTAGTAATATTTTTACTCATTTTATGTTAAAATCAGAGTTATAATTTTTCAGTGTTTACCCATAGGAATTTCAGTAAAAAAAATAAGTTTGGATGTTGACTAAGTTTTGTCTTTAGGTGCTTTCAGACTGACTCATTTGAAATTAAAAATACAAACTTAAGTGACCCTTGGAACTTCTGACCAGGGTTCATTGTGTTCCTCTCTAAGAATATAAATGCAACAAAAATAAAGCATCAAGTATTTAAAAAGCACTAGGACCACCCCCATAGTTATAATTCAAGACACTGGAAATTACTCCAAAATTACACTTTTAACAGAACTTAAATATGGAAGTTCTTCACTGTGAGGGTGGTGAGACCCTGGCACAGATTGGCCAGAGAAGTGGCGAATGCTCCATCCCTGGCAGTGTTCAAGGCCAGGCTGGACAGAACCTTGGGTGACACAGTCTAGTGTGAGGTGTCCCTGCCCACGGCAGGGGGTTTGGAACTAGATGATCTTAAGGTCCTTTCCAAGCCTAACTATTCTATGATCTCTGATTGTTTTTAACAATCTGATTATTTTTTAACTGGGAGGAGATTGCAGTTTTTAGTACCTCAAAGATAAAAAAGAAGTTTACATATATATAAAGTTAATTGAAATTCCAGAAATTAAATTTATTTTCAAAATCTAGGTTAACTTTAGCTACTGAATTAAATGATAGCCTTGAATGATTTTTTACATATGCAGACACACAAGACCTTTTTGTGCTTTTACATCTTCCATTTAGGGTAGAGCTAAAAATAGTTATGTATGGCCATAATAGCAGTATAGTAAACTGTAATTGTATCTCAGTATGTTACTATGTCTTTCTGTAATGTAGCATAAGTGACAGCTAAGTGAATAGCATGTTACAGTGCTCTGCTACTGTGCTTTATTAGAGGCAAAGACGCTAGTAGGGTTACTAAAGTAAGCAGTAGTTCACTAAGTATTTCTGGGGTTACAGTGCTGAGTATTTCTAGGGTCATGATGTGGCCATGGATTGTTACAGTTCTTTCATTTGCTTGTGCTGTCCATTGTGCTACACAAAAGGCCTTTAAGATATTTCTACATTCAGAGTGTAGTGACCTCTCTGTGACTTGACATTCAATATTAGGTTACATCCAAAAATAGACACAAACCTAGCAATAGAGAGTATTTCTTGCTAAACTGTAATAGAAGTGGAATAATATTGCACAATGTGACATGCTTTTTCAGTGGCAAAAATGGATGCACTTGCATTCAATCTGGGCTGAACTGCTGCAGGCTAGCCATCAGTGTCTTACTCACACAAGTAAGGACCAGCCCTCCCTGTGTCTTGTTCTGATGAGAGCATGCCCCCTAACACAGCCAATGTAACGGTGAAACACCTTCCCAATTTTTTCTCTCTGCTGGTAACAACCTGCCTAGGACCAGGAGTCTTATGCCTACATGGTAAGAATTGTTGCGTAGGCAGATTTCTTGGCTACAGAAGTTATTCTTGGGGTCAGGTCAAAAAAATCCTAGAAGGAGTGATCAAAATAAATTCAGCAAGGAAAACTGCTGTAGATTTCCCTCTTTCTGACCACTCCAATTACCTTTTGCAAAGAAGGATGAAGCTCCAGTGTTCAACAGAAGAACACTGTGTCTGGGAAAAATTCCAAATGCCTGGGTTGAAACTTTGCTTGTCTGATGTCTGCCTTGGAGTAGTATTTTTAGAGGTAGTGGAAGGGAAAGTTACAGAGGAGTAGCTTGAGACAAAAGGCTTGAGGGGATGTGAAGAGTAATGTGGCTGTATTTGGAGATGCGTAAGGCAGTGATGGGTAGGATGAAATTGGATGGTGACCTGGGCTGAGGAAGGGTAGATGTGAGTAGTAATTCTTGTATGAAAGCATAGAACAAGAAAACACAATTTGGGTAAAGTCCAGTCCTTTCTTATATCACTCTTCATTTTATCTTAAATCTTCAAATTCAAAGATTCAAATTCTCTTTGTAAAAATATCAATTTTAATTTCAAAATTTATTAGGTTGTGCCCATTATTCCTATTGGAAAGTTAATCCTCTAAGGCTTTGAAATCCTCTTCTGGCATTTGCTCTTGTGCCAGCAATGTCCCTTTAGAATACATAGTTCTTTTCCCTCTTTAGGACTTTTTCTTCCTCATAGTTTAGAGAGCGACTACATCTTCTCTTGGTCTATCTCTTTCAGTCTTTTTTCTGCAGTCACATCTACACTTGTCTGATCAGGCTAATATCCCTTCTGTGCATCTGTTAGTTGTGGATATGTATTTCTTGCAAAAATATTAACAGAATTATATATAATATTCCAGTCAAAGAGCCTCCTACGCAGTGATAGGAATGCTTCACTGACCAGGGGATAGAGAATACTTCTTGGGATGGCAGTTACTTTCTCCATAGTTGCAATACATTGATCAGTCATGTAAGCATTACTGCAGAACTCCTTTGGGATAGAGGTGGATGAGGGAAGGTTGGTTCCCAAGATGGTGGTTCTGCCTAACTTCACCCACCCATCCACCCATCTCAACGTTTGAACCTTAGATCTTAAAAAGTCATAGCCACCTGCTGAGAGAAACTCATCCTGTTAATCTTAGTTAGACATGAGAGTTTAGACAGTCTAAAAGCACTGCTGAGAGTAGACACACAATTTTAAAATAACCAAAACTAGTTGATACAAATACTACCTTATGGGAGACTGTAGTCTGGGTAATTGGACATCATCCATTTCTGTGACAAGTGTGAAGTTGTTCCAGCAGTGAGTGATGTCATATGGTTGTCTTCCTCAGCTGTTGTTAGAATAGCCCAACTTCTCATGCCACTCTTAAACTTTTCAATGTAGTGCTGTACTGAATGTTTTACTGAAATGAGAATACATGAGATGAATGTGTTTTCAGTGAAGAGAATTGAAGACCAGTCTAGCAAATAGTTGTCTTTGATAGATCTATGAGAATTTTCCTTCCTTTTCAGTGTACTTTCATTTCTCATTTATTCCTGCAATTTTTTTTTATCTAAACGGGCAGGATAGTGGGCTTGTGGTCACACAGGCTGGATTTTACCAACCTAAATTACTGGCACTGCAGTTGCTTCTGTCCAACCTGATTATTCTACTCCAGTCTTGACTGGTTTATCTTTAAAAACAAAACAAACCCTCCTCAATCCTACACTTTCATTTGTCAGTTCTTTTAAGAATCTGTGATGGAAATCAGGTAGTGGGGATTTGAGGATGCTGAACTCCCAGCATTTTAATTCTGCCTTGGTGAAAGCAATTTCCATTCCTTCAGAGTAATTTGTCACGTAGTCAACATCATACTCAAGATATTGAAAATAGAGGAAAATATAGATATATTGTCATAAGATGAGATGATGTCTCAAGGGGATGACTGGTCAAATGTGTGCCATGTTTATGTACTATTGGTTTCTGCATTGTCTCTATTCTGTTGGAGAGAGGCTCCTGGATTTCTAGTATGGCCCCATATAACTTCACTCATGCTGTGTATTTTGAGGACTACAGCGGGCTTGTTTCAGTGTAACAAAAGGAATTCTGCCAAGAATGTGACTTTCTGTGGACTGTTTAAAGTCACAATTGATCAAAAGAATAGCAACTAAGTCCAACACCAGAACTGAAAAGGGAGTGGAAAAGGGAATTAAGATATTCAGTTCAGATTTGTAAGGCAAAGAAAAGGGCAGGGCAACAGCTTAAAGATTTGATGTTATCAGAGGCATTTGGAGAATAAAAGCAAATTTGATAAATACGGCATGTGGAAATTAAATATCAGGTAAATAAGGTACATTAAGAAATAAATCAGAGGTCAGTAGTTTCTAGTCCTTGAGCAGTCTTTCTAAAGAAAATTTACACATTTTTGTTCATTGGTTTCTTTCTTCTCTAAAGGAATGGTTTTTATATTTTGATCTGTTAGTTCTTCCATCTCCCCCTGGGCTTGTCCTAGCCTGGTGGGTCCTGACACCGCGTTTAGTGGCTTTAAATTTCTTTCTTATTCTGTACAAGCTGCCTTGTCAAACGTCTTTGCATGACTGGTCTGCAAAAATCAAACTTTATGATGTTCATTCACAAAAGCTGAGGCAGTTGGTTCAAAAAGTTCTGTGCTGTTGTTCCTCAACCTTTTACAATTCCCTTGTAGGGAACAGAAGCTGAGCAAGGAAGTTTTACAGCTGAATGGTCTCTTCATCTTTTGAACTACATAGCTGTTTGTGGTTTGTCTTGGGAGTTTATTTTAGATAGCTGTTAGGACAGTTTTTAGCAAGTTGGTACTCTGTGAGAGGATGATCTATCGATAAGATCTGTGGTGCCAAGGAATTTCTATCTGAAACATCATACTCCATAGACTTTGAGAGTTTGGAGGGATTTTTTGTATGTACTTCAGGGAATCCTTTTAGGCCAGAAACATCTCCTCACATCTCCCCCGCAAAAAAAAAAAACCAAAACCAAAATAACAACCTAAACTTTCAATTGCATGTTTTCTCAGGGAGACCTTTTCTGTGTTTTTCATTTTCACTTGTTTCAAGATACCAGAGATACCAAGAACTCAGAAGATCTGGCATTTGGCTAGGCCTGAAAGAACTGCAGAATTCTAGGAGGGCATTTTTTAGTAGAAAATGGGAAATTTGGGAATACTGATAAACTCCAGTGAAAGCACTGCTCAGAGTAGTTGATGACTTGAACATTCAGTGACTAAATCTTGTAAAAGGGCATGGGGGTTGCAGAGAGCACACTAATGCTAAAGGTGCTGAAACAGGACTGAATTTATATTGTAAAAACCAACAAACCCTGCAACAGTGCAGGCTGAGGTGTTTGGGGCTTTTCTTTGTGTGTGTGTTCTTGGATTTGTAGCCAGAATCCCATTCTTCCTGTACTCTTCACACACCCAGTCCTTAAAAAAGGAAAACAAAAGACTAGCCAAATTTATTTAAATAATCATAGTTCTGCTATGTCAGCCTGCTGTTTATCTCCAATAGACTTACATAATAAGAACATTTGTAATATTTCAGGAATCATTAAAATGTGATGTTGTGAACCTATTTTTTTCTGTTGACTCGTTTTTCTCCCTTGTAGAATCTTAGTCTCATGGAGAATGGCCAATATCAATTCTGTTGTCAATATATGTATATTCCTTTATTCCTTCAAGTGATTCCTTCACTTGTTTGGGGCTTTTTGTTATTGTGTTTTGTTTTGTTTTTTTTATATTGATGTTTGATGTGTTTTGGGGGAGGAGGGAGGTGGGTGGGTTTTTTTGCTTCAGCAATCATGAATACCCTGAAGATAACTGAACTCTAAAGCTATTTGTTTTCAATATAACATTGTTAGGAAGGAAACCTGGTGGAAAAAGGAAGTGATTTCTTCCTTCCAGTCAGAGGAGATAAAACTGGCACCTTCTCTCACGATTTTTGGGCTGGTGAAGTAAAATCACCCTAGCCAATGACTTGTCTAATCTGAGTTGCCAGCTGGAATACGTTCAAAGGATTTTGGGTTGTTGGTTTAGGACTGCTATTTGCCCTTTCATCTTTGTTTTAATCTTCTTATATATTTGTCTGGGGATTAGAATTAGGAAGTTCCTGTCTTCTCTTTTACAACGTCATGCTTCTCTATAAGGCATTCAATCTCTAATGCATCTAACCTTATTTGAAACACTGCAAAAAAACCCAAAACAAACCTGAGCTAATGCAGCACATGGAAAGATGCCAGTATGATCATGGTCAGAATCTAGCTGTGGAATACATATCTGCACTGAAGAATATTATCATTCTGGAGCTCTTAATGTGGTGAGTCTCTTTACTATCTCAGTGTTATGCTTCATGAAAAAGCTGTTCTTCATTCAAGCTGCTCAAAGAGGACCCAGATAGTTTTTGATAAAATCTGAATTGAACCATCAAGCCCTTGAGCTGTAAGTCACCATTGTATGAATTAATAGTTCATCACTAAGTTTTATGTTGTTTGTATTATCATCTAGGATATGGGGCCAATGTTCTTCAATGTAGGTAATTTAGGTTCCTGGAAAACTTGGAAAACAGTCAATGTTAGTTAAACTTGATAGGAAAAATACAAACAAGCCAAACAATCAACCAAAAACCACCCACCCCACTCCCCAAAAAAACCCCTCACAAAACCAAAGAAACCCAACCCAAAATAAAACGCAGAACGCCTGGACAGGGGAATTAGCAGTAGTTTTCCACTACATAATGGACATCGCAGTGACAGACAGAGAGGAAACTGTTACAAAGTGTAACAAGGAAAGTTGCAACCCAGGGCAGGACCCACACAGGTGTTGGGATCTCCATCCTCAAGTACTCAAAACTTGACTGCACAGAAGTCCTGAGAACCTAATCCACCTGTCAGTTTAGCCTTCCTCCCTTGAGTGGGAGGTTGAAGTAGAGACCTGCTGAGGTCCTTTCCAAGCTTTTTTTTTTTTTCCCCCTGTGATTCTTTGAAATGTGGGCAAATGTAAATGTTTAACGATTGTTCTAACCTTTCCAAAAATGAAATGCTTCATTCTGTTTTCAGGAGTTGTACTGAAGTTTTTACAGGGGCCCTGAAACTACTGTATATTTCCCAATAGATTCTCAAATCCCTCTGTGAAAGATACAAAAATCGCACCAAAACATCTGGATTCCTTCCTTGTCAGATGCACAGGTGGTGGCATCCCCTGCTGTGGATCCTAATGTTGGGTTGTACCCAGCTGTCTCCAGCTGTAACTACAGTAATGATCCTACCCAAGTAACACAAGTTTAGGAAGCTCTGCTTTGCCACACAAGCATGAGATTGAAACCACACATGCCTAACTTTGGGGATAATTTTGGCATCTGAAACCAGTTTAGTGCTTTTAATTGTAGTCTTGAGTTCTCTTCTGAAATAATCTTTTTCTGCAATAGAATATCTATTTTCTTTTTCTAGAAAGCATTTTTGCTAATAATTCATCTTCTACAGGAAACCTAGATCTTACCTTTATCCTCAGCTACATATAACTAAGAAAACATCTCTCTCTCTCCCCTTATAAAATGAGAGGTCCTAGGTAAAACAGTATAAATGATGAGCCTGGTGACAGAGTGAAAACAGCTTGCTGGTTATGTGCACTCAGGGTTCTAGGATAAGTGTAAACAGGAAAGAAGGGAGATACTCCATGGTTGTAGTGTCCTGATTTAGTAGGAAGCTGTGGCTTTACTGCAGCTATTAGTTTGTGGTATACTATGTAAGAATCTGTAGGTCATATATTACCTTTTTGCAAGGAGATCTTACTCTACTTTCTGCTGTGAAATTCCCAGGTCCTGTTGCTCTGTCTCGAACCTGTTGGTAACTCTAGTCCTCCAGCAAATTTGATGAAAGGATTATACACAATCATTGTAGTCTGGTTCACTGTTTGACAGAAGCAATGATGACTGTCATTAGGAAGTTGATTAAAGGAAATGTCAGGTTTCATACATGATACATACTGAATTATTTCATCTGCTACATATTTGATTTGAAAGGAATATGTTAAAGAAGCAGACAAATTAGTGGAGTAGAGGTACCTGCCACATTAAAAATACCAGTAAGATGAAAGAATAAAAGAACAGACATGCTGTTTTATTTTGTTTTTCTAGTGCACTTAGATTAAGTATCTTTCTGATTTAATGTAAAATTCAGTTTACTGGAAATCATTATTAATACTTCAAAATTAGCCTAGGCCTATGCCTGTGCTATATCACTGATACCATCTGAGAACTAACTACTTGTGATGGTGGCAACTGCAGCGATCCTTCCAAACTGAAGTCCCGTAAGGAGGTTTTGTTCTCTTTTCCTTCTGCCAGATAGCAAGAAGGTTTTTGGAATAATTCATAAATCTTTCCTTTAAAATATGAAATGATAATGCCATCCATAAATTTCCTTTGTAATAACCTTTAGAATGCTTACTTATCTAGTCGCAGTCAAGATTAAAATAAATTTTATCAGAATTTATTTATTCATTGTGCTTTTAGCAGTTTTGTGGTCAGTAGTACAAATTATATATGGGGGAAGAAACAAACATGCAGCCATACTTCACCACGCTTCATAGCCTTATTATACCTCTGTCGTGGTTCAAGCCCAGCCGGCAACTTGGAACCACGCAGCCGCTCGCTCACTCCCCCCCTTTTCCTTCCTCCCCCCGCTCCCGGAGGGATGGGGAGGAGAATCGGAGGAATGTAACTCCCACGAGTTGAGATAACAGCTCTCCAGTAACTAAGGTATAATACAAACCACTACTGCTACCAATAATAATGGTAAGAGGAATAACAAGGGAAAAGGACACAACCGCTCACCACCCGCAGACCGATACCCAGCCCGACCCGAGCAGCGATCTGGGCCTTCCGGGTGACTCCCCCCAGTTTATATACTGGTCATGACGTGCTGTGGTATGGAATACCCCTTTGGCCAGTTTGGGTCAGGTGTCCTGCCTCTGCTTCCTCCTGGCTTCCCCTCCTCTCTGGCAAAGCATGAGACTGAGAAAGTCCTTGGTCAGAGTAAACATTACTGAGCAACAACTAAAAACATCGGTGTTATCAGCATTGTTCCCAGACTGAAAGTCAAAAACACAGCACTGCACCAGCTACTAAGAAGGAGAAAAAATGACTGCTGTAGCTGAACCCAGGACAACCTCCCTCCCAGGGAATTATTACCTGAGAGTACACTATTGTAAGACTCATGGAGAAATTTAACTTTTACACTATATCTAGTATTCAAGATTAGACAGCTTGCAGATTTTCAGGACTACCATTGCTGCTATTCTGCCAGTAGAGAGGGGAGGTGGTCCTTTGTTTAATGAGATAGCTCTTACTTCTGGACTTGGAGGAGTTTTGAATTCCATCCAATGGCAGCTCAAAACATTGAAATAGCCAAAGATACCTTTAAATGTCTCTACTCCCTCCTACTGATTCTGTAGAATAGATAACACGTTAGAATAGAAGTAGCAGAAGAATGTTGTTGCAAGAGCTGTAATTTTGTTGTGTGTGGCTTTTTATTTGGTTGGTGGTTTTTTCCCTGAAAACATTGCCAAATTTTTTCTCATTTGTAAAAAAAATAAAACCCAAACAAAACACAAACGAAACCCGCAAAAAACCCTCAAACCTCACATATTGACACTAGATAAATCATTGTCTTGGCATAGCCTTTTTCATGTGCACCCTGGAAAATCTCTATAACTTGTGGCCATTTAAAACACATTGAAAATCCCAAACAAATGTAGATTACATTATCTCATAATATATTTTATCTTTATTCCAAGGGCTTCCAGCCACCTCCACAAAGGACTATCCTTTTTATCAGCCTCGATGCTGTACAGTTAGACTGTTCCAAGTGTATGTTTGGCTGCTGCTAATGCTCAAGCCCAGTTTGCTTCCAATCAAGCTGGGAGAATTTCATGTATAAAAGCATTCTTCCTGAAAGACACTTTTTATTTACTATTATAAATAGTGTTGAGTCACTTACTACATTAAAAATGCATGACATTATTAATTGTTCAGAAAAAAATGTTTTTCAAAATAGAGAGAAACTGGGTGGTATATATATTACTGTATATAGTAGCACCTTGTGTTCAAACTGAATTTGCTTATAAAGTGCTTATATGGGGGATAATATGTTGTTTAAACCAAAAGATAGATTAATGTGCCACCTAAAGAGAACTGCCACCTCAGTCATTGGTGGAAGGAAATTCTAGCACTGTGAGCAACTTTCAAATTATTCATTTTTTCTGTTTCATGAAAGCAATTGCAATTGCTTATCTTGCTTCTATATTTCCAGCTCTATCCATTATTGAATGACTGAAAACATTTCAGTGTTACAGGCTGTGTTCATTCCACTGCTTACTATAAAACTGGTCTGAAACTATTCAGTATAAAACCCCTTTAGTCTCTCAGGGTGATGGTATGTGTGAGCCAGGGGTTGCCTGTTAGACAAGTTCCACTGAACAGTCTGGTCAGTCCTCAGATTGAGGGTAGTGAAAAATGTTCTTTTTGCTATAATAAAAATATGTCTGATCTTTCCTTTAAAAGTCTTGCTGAAGTATATTTTGGAGAAAGGACTTGATATCTGTTATGAAGTGGGCTTTGTGTCATGTTTCATAGCCATTAAGATCTGTTAAGGTTGGCTGAGTTACAAGCTTTTGAGAAATTCTTGCTCACTGTACTTCGTAGATACTTGCAAAGGCTGGAAAGCTCAGCTCCAAGTCTTGCCAGCATCGAGCCCTGCTTCAGCCAAGGCTTGTCAGGACCTTCCTTTAATTGTGGTTGTATGATTGTGGCCCAGACAAAAGCTGGGACTGGTGCTCAGAACAGGAAGGCTGAAAGCAAAAAAACCCAAACCTAATGTCCAGCAAGAAACGGGGTGCAGGGAGGATCTCTAATTTCAGTGGAGAAGGTGTAGAAACGCATTGCACAGGTGGAAACCAAGTGATCCCATGAGCAGAGCAGTGAACTGCGCTTTGGAGACAGACGGGATGTATTCTTGGTTCTCCTGCATGGTCTTGACATGTCCTTTTGCTGTTGTGAGTCATTTTCCAACTGTAAATTTATGCCAGTTGTGCTGACTTTGTGAAGTACTTTGGGATGTTCCAAAGTGAAGTACTAAATATAAGCTAAGCGTTGGTGTATATTGCGTGTTTCAGGGAAGATGGATGAGAACTGGCAGGAGGAAGAGAGAAAGCTGGGAGGTACCTTGGAGATACCAACAAAGAAACTGCTGAAGAGAGCAAAGAAAGATGCGGAACAGGTGGAAAAAATAAAATTGACACATAGGAATCCAAATCCCGTAAGAAGTTACACTATAAGTTTCATCAAATCAAAGTAGTATGTGTATTTGGAAAGCTGTTGTGTGTGTATATATATATGTAGTCATCTTATGGAGTGGAAGGAAGAAGGCTTTATGAAGATTTCATTGTCTGACCACACTAGTGTGAACTTTAGAAGAAGGGCTGTTTATTTGGACATCAGTGAAGAACATCACGTGCCACATAGGAAAATATTGGAGAAGCTAGAGCTGATGATGATTAACAGAGAAATAAATAACTGGCTTTAAATTCCAGAGACTTGTACTAGAGGAAAAACTATCCAGAAGGATTTTTCTGAAGCAGATTATTATGAAAGTTCACAACAGAACAAGTAAAAGTATGGTTTGTTCAATACAGAAATACAAAAGATGCAGTTGCTATAGAGGAAGGCTGGTATGTCATAGAGGAAGGAGTACACAGTCTGGAGGATTCAAGTGAAATGTGGAAGGGTATGTGGAAGGAGAGTGTCTGCTCCTTTAAAGGTAGCTGGTCAAAGGAACCATAACAAAAACATACAGAGGCAAACTTGACTGACAAATAAGGGAGGCAGTGATAAGAACAGATCTGGTCAGTAACTCTAATTGGTAAAGAGATGTGGAGTATAAGAATGTTTTTTTTCCATTATGATTATGTGACTAACAACCTTGCCAGATTGGGATGATAAGGAAAAGATGAAAGGCAAGAATACGGAGGCATAAAACCTGACCATTCGGCATAACAAAGGTAATAACAGAAACAAATCTAGTCAGTCCCATTAACTGATGGGCTATCAAGAAACTGCAGACAAACTGCGCCTTTGTAACTGGTGACGAGGTAAACCTGAGGTCCTAGTAGCACTGGTTTGAGGGGCTATAGCAGTACTTGAGGGATCCATGAATGTGCCATCCCAGAAAGCTGTGAATCCAGAAAGTGCTGTGTGTATGTGCATGCACTTTCACAAGTGCCCTCCTGTCTGCCAGCTGAAGAGAAGGGGACTTCACTGTCTGTGCCTGTGCCTTATGTGAGTCCTGTATGTGGGTGGTGTTGAAGGCAGCACCTTGGCTGTGGCAGTTGACGTGACCAGCTGTGTCAGTGTATGTGTAGGTATCTGCCTATATCTCTGGGGTACGTGCTCAGGTTTGCTACTGGTTGAACCTGCAAATGGGAGAGCAACAGCTGCATCTTATTCCATGCAGAGACCCTGTTTCCCAAGGTATTGGGCTGGGTTCCAGCAGTCAAGCAGGTGAGGTCCTGATATCCCAATAAAATTTTGGGATAGCATTAAAATAGTTGATTTTAATACAAGTGAGGTTTCATAAATCGGCTGTGGCAGAGGAGAAAACCACATGGATTACAGCATCGCTCAAGCTGCCCATATGTCTCCGTCAATAAGCAAATGATCAGAGAGTGCATTAGTCAAGGTAGTTGTAGTGGTTCTTGGGGAGTACTGACAACATGGAATGGCAAATTCTGATTTTTGCCACCCATATTCAAATAGGACTGACAGAAATTGTAAGATATTCCAAAGGGTTGTATGCATGACTGAGGAAAGAAGTGTCTGTCAAATGAGAATGGAGTAGAAGGGCTTGGGATGTTTAGCAAGTAGTGTTTTATTGCCTAGGAGAAACTCCTTCAGCTATTTATGAGAAGAGGCAATTAAGAAATTAGCATAAATAGCCATGCTACACATACACTGGTAAAAGGAGAAGGATTGTAATTAGAGCCTTCCACTGGGGTTCAGTACCTACCAGCTTTTAAGACTGAGTTCAGTAGGAAAGGTGTTGTACAAAGTGGTACCTGGTATCTCAGGAGATAGAATTGAAAGGACCAGCCTTTTCCTCCAGTCTAAAATTCAAGCACTGGAGTGTTAAGACCGGTTGCTCACCAAAAATCCAATCCTTATCAATATACAAATGGAGGACAGTGGTGTAATGAATACTTAATTAGATTAACTGAATATTTACCATACCATTGGCCTCTATTTGTGTCTTCCAGTGACTGGATATGTCTTTTTGGCTGGACAAGGACTTCTTTTTAATCTGTTTTAAGAGGAAATTTGGCTCAAAACTTTAGAGGCCTGTAAGTCTGGAGGGGCAGTTGCCACATAGTGGGGTCCATCAGTAGAAAATGCAACATTACTTCTTGAACAAAGAGGTCATATGAAGCTTCATGTGGGGCACTAGTTTCATAGTATCACTAAAAACATACTAAAGGAATGTAAGAAACTAAGACTAGAGAAGTGAATAAGCCGGAAGTACCAAAGAGGAGAGTAAATAAACAGCTTAACTTAAGTAATTGGATGATGCAACACTATAGTAATTAAACAGAAATATTACAATGGAAGATGATAAAATGCTTTACAGCTGAGAAATCTAATAGCTGCTTTCTTTCACTACTTTTACCTGGAGTGAAGATGCTTTGTTTCAGAGAGGTTCTAGTGAGACTGAAAACTGTAAAGGCTTTTGTGTTGCAACAGTATAAACCCCATAAAATAAGTCAGTAATATTGACATTTGGCAGAGTTCCCATTGTGGGTGGGTTTATATGCCAGAATTCTTGAATGAAGGACTAAAAAAGAACTGAAAGTCCTAGGTGAAAATACAATGTCAAGGTTGCTCCCAGTGGATGTATGGCAGGAAGACAGCTATAGTGTTATGGTTGCAGGACCAGTTACCCAAAGAAAGGAATATTGATTGGGTTGTGCCTTCCTGTCTTTCGAAACCTCTTTCTGTCTCTTTCTGCATTCATTTTGTTCTCCCCAGTGCTTGTCCCTCTTTCCTCACCTTCTCCTGAGATCTAGTTCCTACTCCTAGAAATATTTTCTGATTGTACTCTGATTTAAAATATATCAACCCCTGAGAGAGGGACCAGACTCAGTCTCCTGCGTCCTTTCAAGGACACAGAACCAGGCTGCCTTTTTTGATTTCATGAACCTTGACATTGTTGGCTGGAGTCTGAGTCTGTTTCCACAGAAATGCCTCCCTGACCGCTGTAGTAATGGTTTAGGGGGGATATGGCTGCTGCCTTAGTGGACTTGAAAGCCTCTAAACTTTATGCCTTCAGCCACTGTTCCGTGTGATAAAGAAACACAGGAGGAACACTGGTGCTGCTGCTGGGTATTATTTTAACTTTTTCCTAGCCATGTGGCCAGTAGTAGTTTGTATTTCAAATGCTGAATCCTGAAATCTGTCTCCAAACAGGAGAGCTTGAAAAGAGTGTTAAATGAGAAGAATCATGCTGAGATATTGCAGATCTATCTGGTTGTGGAGGACCATGTTTTGATTAGTACAAGGAGTGAGGATTGATTTCAGTAGCTACATTTGATATCATCATCACTGCTTATCACTCAGTCCAACATGTCCCGCTGTGGTTTCTCTGTTTAAGGATAGAAGAAATATACTGAGCTCAGCTGAGTTCTTAAAAGCTAGAAATACATTGTCATTTGAGGTATACCAGGGCTAACAGATCCCTGTAAGGTCGGCAGATATGACCTGGGGGAGATCTGTGCCCTTCTGGAAGAGCAGCTGAGGACCAGGCAGGATATGCTTCCCTCTGCATCACAGAGCCATTGTTTGCTGTTGCAGGAACAGGTATATACAATGTGGGTTTCCTTTAGTACCAAAGAATGAGTTTGCTACATATGTGATCCATGCAAAATGCATAAGGTAAATCTGCATTAATAATACAGTACTAACTAGGATACAGTCTAGCTTTTAAAAGAATATTGTATTAGGTCAACCACTCTGACATATTCAGTAAGAATTCTTGTGCTCAAGGAAAGAAATATTGAACTCTTACTAAATTCAAAGCATAAATATTTTGTGTTGCTGAGGTTTTAAGAATTCTGAAAATAAGTTTGAAAACAGAGTTGCTTAATGTATACTTCAAAAAAGCCAAGCAGTTCTCTCCCTTCAGCACCCATTACAAATAATAAATTATACATATGTCTATGTATCTTCTTCCTTGAGAATATTCAATTATCCTTTACCGAACTGCTTTAAACCTTGCAGTGGCCATTCCAGCCCAGATATTGCTGACATTTTAGGAACCAATTAAGATACTTGCCAAAAATCATGAAGCCCTTGGTGCAATAGTGGAGACAACCAGGTCTCTTCTTGCTTTTATGGCAAGCTGCTGCTGTCACCATCTCGCTTTTGTCTTGTCCCACTATCAAAACCCCTAACTCAGCTCCAGAGGACTTTCCCACCCCACTCCCCCCACCCCTTCTTGTTACTACATGGGAGCCACTACTTCTCAGGCCTTCCTCTGGGCTTCTAGTCAAAATCTGCTCCACCACATACGCTGCATCTCCCCTTTTCTTTGCTTCGCCTTTCAAGTGCTCTCAGATGCTCTTACATGCTGTAAATCAGGGTGAACTCGTTGCATTGGTGAATCTGAACAGAGGTATCTCAGTAGCGCTGAAGCTGGGCTTACAGGCCCAGAACGAGGCAGCTGTGATCAGTGGCTTTCTCTTGTCTTCTTAACGACTTGCCCACTGTTTCACCCAGAGGTGTGCCCATCAGCCTGTGCAACACAGAATTACTTTCATGCCATGGTGCCAAATCCTGTTCTAATACTGTGTGTGACATTACAGTTCCTGTGTTTTCTAAGGTCTGTTTACCACTGCTTCATTCTCTGCTTCTGTTCCCATCCAGACAGTGATCTGAAAGATGCTGCTGACTGTTCCCACCTCATCTTCCTCCTGCTTTATTCCTTGCAGCCCCTCTAGCTATACCTAGAGCTAGTCCTCTTCTCCAGTAGCAATAGCAGCAGTGAGTGCTAGAGGCTATGAGGAACCATAAAGAAGGATGCAGAAGCTCATGCTGATGTCTGTGTGTAGGGGGGGAAGTGGACCTGAAGCAAAGAGTTTATACAGCTGTGACTTCAACCCTTTCTTAAAGTCTTGCCTGGTTGCAAAAGTTATTATTTCTTGTTCTTCTCCGGGCCCTTCCTTGTAGTGTTGTCTGGTTTTGTTTTAATTGTTTTCTCACAGCATCTTCTGCCTATTGCTGTGTCTGGTAGTTTCTGACTGAACCCTTACCCTCTCAGGCTCTGACTTGGTGTACAAATACTGTCTCACACAGAAGAATCTAGAATTGTCATTAGGAAATTAGTATAACAGAACTGAATGCAAGATCCTGTGGAAAGGAAAAGTCATTTTCTTCTGCAAAATCTCTGGTTTCCCACTGTCACTCATTCTCTTATAGATTTTGCTCACTCAAAGCCACATACAAGCATCAGCTCATCTGCCTGATGGTCACTGGTGACCAGGATCACTTGTATGCAATGTAGAAGACAAGGGACACTGGCTACCATAGCTCATATGTTCTCATTCACGGTTGACAGTAGACTGGTCTGGGACTTGCCCTTGACTTCCTTAAGGAATGGGTGCTGTTTGGGGTCTTTTGTGTCATTATTTTGTCTCACTCCTTTATCAGTATCAGGTAAAATTCTTTAATTTCACAGTTCTCTTATATTCCTCTGCTGTACATTTTAAGGCTTCACTTCTCCATCTTATCAACACCTAATTTTAGGTCATTTTGTTTCTCTTCATTTGCTTGGATTAAAGCCCCATATAGGGTGCTCTGCAGCTATTATTGCATACTTTTCCTGTTAATTCCTATTTTGTATTCTCTTGGTGTGCTTTCACATGTGCACACACATTCATACCATGGATTACAGAACTGACAGATTAGTTATGGTAAAGAACTCAAACTATTGATAAAGTAGTCACAAGCAGCAAGAAAGCAAAATCATTGCTGGGTTTTTGCATAGAGCTGGCAGACAGTCTTTTGGCATGTTACCAGGTACTACTTGTAAGTGCACAGTTAGAATCCAATTCTCAGTGCTGTTTTGATAACCTTATTAAAGGGAAAACAGGACTGAGATTGTAGAAGTACACTAAAGGGCATAAAATGGCTGGAACATAGATTACAAGTCAACAGAATAAAAAAGAACAAGCTTTTGCATGTCTGCTTAGGAGAGTGTTGGGGTCATGGAGGGTGTGGGCTCCTACTGTGTGTCAGAACCCTGAAAAGAAACGCAAGTAAATAACAAAATCACTGACAGAGAGTGTGAGTCAGGGTCAAATGCTGTTCCTTGTTCTGCTGAGTAAGAAAATCAATGGGACTTGTTCTTGAGGTCAGATAGTATCAGCAGAATCTGCAGGAACGTTTTGCCCATCTCATATATATATATATGTGGTTATAGGTTAAAAATAGTCCAAGCACAGCACAGTTTGGGCAGATGGATTTTTCTTTTTTAAATAGGATTTGAGGAAAAAATCTTCTAAGCACAGAAATGCCTGCTGAGAATTAGCAAACAAACCAAAATATTTTCCTGCCCTACTTTCACTGCTCAGCCATTCCTGTGCAGACATGTGAAATACAGAAAGCCCTGGAACAGCATACTGGTCTCATAAAAAAAGATCCTCACAGCCTCAGCATGTTTCATGGGGCCTGTGCTCCAATCCACTCCTGCCTCCTTTGTGGTTCTCAGCTGCTCTTTAAAATAGTTGAAGGGTTTTTACTTTCTATCTGTATAACTGGGATCATGGTACGTGTATCGGAACTGTAGGCAAAGACCTACATCTGAAATAGCAGTGGCAAGGGTGATAAGAGGGTTGTTAGGTATTTGGCTATGTTGCTGAGCAGTCTTTCCCATTTGTGCTAAAAGCTGGGTAGATTCTGTGATGGAGATTTTCCTTAATCATTTATGGTTGGGGTGAGTTTTCCTCCTTCCCTGATATAGAGAACTTCAAGTCTGAACAATGGCTAATCCTGAGAATGCTCTGAAAGGCTGCAGAGGTTCACTCCACACCGTATCTGGCTTTTCTGTCATGGCAGATGTACACTGAATACATCCTGTGCCCAATGTAGGTTTGTTTTGGTGAGCTCTGGAATCCCAGAGCCACACTTTCGTTGTTCCTTCGGTTGTCCATCCATTCTGCAGCAAGGAACTTGTGTGGTATCTCAACGGTTCTGATTACTCTGGTTTGAAGATGGTGCTGTAGTGGTTGCTTGAGCCTCTGGCTGCAGAAAGCATGGGATTTGTGTCCAAGTGCAACAGCCAGAGGTAGAGGTGATGATTTGCCTCATTTCTATGTTTTAAAAAGCATAGCTCTAGTGATTTAATTTCCTGGTGAATTTGGCATTGACTTTTTCCAGCATCAAGAAAACAGCAATTAAACTGTTAATCCAAAAATATATCCTTGAAAAGGAAAGTAATCTCTACACTTTTAACTCTGATGAAGTATAATTTGTTCTATTAATTTGAGAAATTGCTGAAATTTAGGGCAGCTCCGTACAGCTCAATTCAGCAGCATTTTGGATCTGATTTTTAGACTCAGAAAAACTGCCCATCATTTTTGTGCTGCTCTAAATATTTAGTTTTAGGAGAAAGTTGTAGCTTGCTGCTGTATGAGAATGTCATGGTGGTTTGGAACAGACACTTGTAGCTCAGTGCTAAGCTTCCATATATCTTTGGGTGGAGATGAGCCAGGGAGGAGGAAAGGACAGAACTGGGACTCTCAGCTGCTGGAAGAAATACAGAGCAACCTGAAAATGTCTCGGATGTAACTAGTGGATAATCCATCCATCTTCACATTATGCATCTTAGACTTCTTGTACCCTGGGTTATCTGGAGTGGCTGCAGGCAGAATCTTGAATATGTACTGGAATTTCTGTCTAAGGAATAAACACAAAACGCTGAAGTCATATTTAAGAAGTCACATGCGACTGAAGTTGCACACAGGTCTGCTTTGTTGAGAAAATACACTTGGTAGTAGCAACCTAGTGTGACATGTTGATGCATGCTTCAGCTGTATGTTTTGAAGATACCAGGAAGCAGAGCAGCAGCAGGTCTGAGATGGGCAGGCCTAGGTTTTCTCATATTTTCTTTTAATTTTTTTCTTTTTCTTTGATTTATTTTTCTGAATTTTTTATTTAGCCAGTGGAAGATCTGCAACATTTTAGGTAACTTAAAAGTGTGTAAATTATGGATTGGGCAGGCTTGCAAAAGAAAGTTGCAGTGAAAGAATCTTCAAATAAAAACACCATGAGTTAACCATTCAGTACAAGTGCTAATCCTGTTAGTAGTTAGCAGGGCAACTCTGCTGAGGAAAGGAGATCTTCACAATGTCTTTTTGTGATGTTTTGTGGCTCTGAATTGAATATAATTGTGCAGATACAGGGCTCAATAAACTAAGCATTAACATTAATGTTAAAATATGCTTTTATGTCTTGAATCTATAATTTTCTAACTTGATGTACTTTCACAGATTGAGAGATTTCATGGAGATGCTATTAGGAATTGTATCAAACCTGAAAAAGTTATTAGGTGAACAGCAGAACAAAAAAGAAAGGGCAAATGAAGAAGTAAAAAGCATCGACCTTCCAAAAGGCAAAATCTGATCTAGCACAAGATGTACGGGTTATAGTTAGAGCATTGACAGTCAATACTTCAAACATGCTCAAAGGCAAACTTAGGTCATCATTAAAACAGTGTGATAAACAACCTATGTGATTGCCAGTTCCCTTTCGGATCCAAACTGAGCAGTTTCAGATTTAGGCGGTTAACTCCTGAGAGATACTTCAGAGTAAGCAGGGAGCAGAAACAAAGTTATTAGATGTAACTCTCAGTACATGTGTTCAAGAGAGTGAATACACAGTACTTGGGTACTTATATAGTCTTTTACAACGCAAACCGAACCTATTTTCCCTGTTAAAGAGAAGCACTGGCAAGCTCTAAAGAGAATGCTGTCAGTCTTTCTCAGCAGTGAAGAAGGTGACTGTTCCTCATATTACTCCTTTCCTGTACTTTTGATTCCCACTATCTATTTTTATACCTGGATCTCTATTTCTATTGGTTCCATGCCACTGTTGGGTGCTTAGCTTCCTACTTTATCTGTGTTGTGTAGACAAAAATGTAGGAAAAAGGAGACACCAGCATCCCTAGTCAGCATCATTTTGGAACACAGTAGATTTCTTGTGTATTCAGAGGACAAATGCAAAAGTCC
Source organism: Nestor notabilis (assembly GCF_000696875.1). Lineage (NCBI taxonomy): Eukaryota > Metazoa > Chordata > Aves > Psittaciformes > Psittacidae > Nestor > Nestor notabilis. The sequence continues at coordinate 24,972 of NW_009933032.1, forward strand.
TAGGACATTGAGGGGAAAGAAATATGGAAAATCAACATAAAGAAATAAGTGGATGTCTAAAGCAAAAATGAAAGAGGCAGGAGGACTGACTGGAAATGGAGTAGAAAATAACTGAATGGACTAGAGGTTGAAGATGGAAAGGAAAGAGAAAAATGTTCAGTGTAAAAAGACAAGATGGCAAAAAGTATAGAAACCAAAATGGGAGGAGAGGGAATGTGTGTGGGATGGGGGGAGAACAGGGGGAGGGAGAATAGTATAAACAAAAGGTGAAAAGTTGAAGTTAAGCTGTGGCTAGTAATAGGGGTGGGGAAAACCATACACACATATGGAACAAATAGTTAAGAAAGGGAATAGATAAAGTGTAAAAGAAGAAAAGGATGGCTTTAAGAGTCAAACTGAGAATTTAGAACTATTTAGAGCTGCCAGTCCAAATCGGATGTCCATTCAGGAGACCTCAGGACCCACCAGTAGTGACTTGAACTGATAGGACCATCCAAGTCTAGTAGATCTTGTTTAATAGAATAAATAAAGCAATCTTTGAGTAACTTTGTGCTAGAATGTACCTATTCCTCAGAAATAAAACTTACTGGCAGGTATATGTGTGACATTGGACAAGTCAGAAAAATCTTCCAGGAGAACTGGTTTCAAAAGAAAGAGATGGAAAATAGATCCTTCAGTTTTGAGATCTTCTCATAGGAACTGTACAGTTAGCAAAATGCTAATGTGCCTAAACATGACAATAATAACATGAAAAGCTTCATGCACAGGTATGAATGGGGCTCCCCAGAAAACAGGTCAAGGACTATCTGACTAACAGTTAAATTTTGTGGGTAGGTTAGAAAAAAGGTGGCATAAGTAAAATTAAATTGCAACCATAAAGCTCAGCATTTATGTATTAAAAATGTATATTAAAAATACAGCAAAGAATAAAAGGTGCTATTGCACATGTAATGATACTGGTTATGCATTTTCTATGACACAGGATCATCTGGTTCTGCTACAAAGAGCGTGAAATGGCAGGACTCCTGCTGTGAAAATAGTTTAGTATCACTAATGCATATGTATGTCTATAAGTAGTAACACAAAGTTATAAAACATTGGAACTAGTTCTACTGTGGATTATATCCCAAGGTGGTTTAGTATAAAGTTAATAAAACTTCTTGGAGCACAAAGAAGTTTCTACCATCTCCTCCCCCTTTCCAAGTGAGTACCTAGGAGTTAGGATACAGGATGACACCTCATGTTGCTGTTCTCTTTAACCAAAAATGGCACAGGTTTTTGCTGCCTTTGAATACGGAGGTAGAAGTCATCCTGTGGCTTATGATGAAGGCACTTTTAGGGAGGTGAGGAAGGAAGTTTGAACTCCTCAAAGCATAAAGTGAAATTGAGTCTTCAGTTTCTGGGTAACTGCTCTGACACATTCATATACAGTTGCAGGAGAGGGACAGCTACCTTGTAACTTTATCCCAGTCCTCAGACTCTATAGAGGGGGATGCAATACCTGTGAATGTGAGCATGAGGTAAGGCAATAGCCAGAGAAACAAATGAAGAGGTTCCAGAGGTATCATTTGGAAGAAGTTGTGAGACTAGCATGTCTCGCAATCACTTCATTGGGCTGAAATCTAGTGGCAGTTGCGCATGTTGAAGAATCACAGCCTGCAGATTTACAGAGATCACAGAGACAAAGACTGTGGCTCTGACGAAAGACAGTGGTGATAAAGGAAAACACACTGACCAAAACCTTCAAGAAAATATTTGGCAGTAGAAGCAGCACTGACAGGCTTTGTGATGACTTTAGAAAGGTGAAAGTTATTTTGTTGATGTCCAATTTGTTAATGTCCTTTCATTTAGAATGGCACACTGTGACATTATGGTCAATAAATAACTGAAAGGATTTTTAAGTCATCAGAAAAATATAGCAGAAGACAAATAGAATGAGTCGGAGAGAGATCTGTCCTTAAATTTTAGACTGAAAGTGGCAAACAAATGTATACTGATGATCAGGAGAAGAAATGTATTTTCTATGTATCTTTGTATAGATGGTTTGTGTGAATTCAGATTTGCAACACTCGCCATACCCCAACCCACCACCTCTTTTTCTTTACATGCTATTTTCAAGAATAACAGGAAGCACACAACAGCAAAGAAATTGTGACCTAAATAATAACAGGGTTTTTTCTGGCGGTTTAGCAGCCTTGGTTCCCATAACAGCAATGTTTTAAATAGTCTGGCTTCAGATGTTTGAGTTACAAAAAGAAAATCTCATCAGTTAGATTCATACCAATATGAAAAATGGATTTAGGAGAAGATGTGAAAGAATGGAGCCAATCCAACTGAGCAATTTGGCGTGAGACCTATTTATGACAGGCAAGTTGCATGTGAAAAGGTGACTTGTCAACAAGTAATTCAAGAGTGGAAGATGACTTGGACATAGGAGCAAAGAAGTTGAGTGTAGAAACAAGAAGTTTGCATGACCTCAGGGAGGCATTTTGCAGTATTTTTAGGAAGAGGGAGAATCGCACATCCTCAGAAAATCCCATACAGAGAATGCAGATCATATACTGAAAGAGATCTGGTTCAGCA
>NW_009933032.1:27585-32106 GCF_000696875.1 Nestor notabilis
AGGGTTGCTCAGTGGCTCCATTCTGACTGCAGAACCCACTGTCTCATATTTTGGGATCTCTGAGCTCGTATTGCTAAATCAAGACTGATGGAAGCTTGTCAGGCAGGGAGCTGCAGTAGGGTATGAATCACTTTCACTACTGCCTTTACATTGCCTTATCATCTCTAGGTAGCATCTTCCTGAACAGATAGTACTTGAGACATGGCAAGTCACCAGAACCAATCCTGAACATACTCTTCAGAGAGTGGAGAAGGGGGTCATGACTGAAGTAAGTAGAGTGCAGAAGAATGCAGCAACCCCAACAGTGAAGTGAAAGATGGGTGGGTTTGGAATAAAGAAGTAGTGTGAGCATCACCTGCAATTATCAAGATGTTTTTTCTATAGGTCTCATGAGTACCTATGGACTAGAACATAGTGCTAGAGTCCACCATTTCAGTAGAAAAAAACATGTATATAAGAAACTCAACAAATTTGAGTCATTCCATTAGAGTTTACGGGTATTGTTTTCCACTGTGGTTGAAGTAATCAGGTCGGTGACTGATAGATGTTCCTTTTCTCTGGACTTGATTTAATTCCAGGTAAGGCAGACAAATTGTAGGCACCACATGTAAGCAGGCACATAGAGAAAAATCTTTTTGTAGAGAATGACACTGCTTACCTGCTTGTAACAGCTAAACTATATGGATTCTCTAGACTTGTCTCCATATTTTCTTGCACACTTTTATCAGTAGGCAGAAATGGTGTGTGCGTTTACACAAGCAATCTCGTTGTTGCTAGAAACCTACGTGCTGATAAGAACACATGCAAAAACCTAGAGCCTGATCCTTGGAGCTGGTGACTTCTTACCAGCTCAGAAAGGAGCTACATCATGACACTGAGTTGCTGGGTATCATGTTTAAGGGATGTGAGTTACTGAAGGTGAAATTAGTTACAAAGAACCAAAATGTCTTCGTATGTTGAAATACCTCAGAGTTCTTCAGTTAACGTGTTGTATTTTCACTTCTTCCTATTCTCTAATATGTCTTTCTTCTTCCTTTTTCTGTCTGAAACTCAGAAATAGTCAGAGGAAGGACTCTGCAGTGTTCTGCAATAAAGCAAATTGAACACAGGTTTATTGCTGCTCAAGCAAATGTAGGTGATTCTGGTTACAATGTTATATAAAACCATTCCTTGTACAGGTGTGATTTGAAGTGAATGAAATTTTCAAGGCCCTAAATACCTACAGAACTATATCTGTGTATAACTGTATCACTGCCAAGAGAAATATCTGCACAGAAATATTTCTGTGGCACCACATTAAACTGCTATTAATTCAGGCGTATCTATATGTAGAACTGTTTCAAGGAAGACTTGCATAGGAATGTGAGGACTTTTCATACTAAAATAGTTATGTTACTACAATCTCTAGCATAGATATGTACCAGTATCCTGATATATTCTTAATTTTCTTCTGCAGGACTCGATAAAATCAGTATATTCTTTGCTACACCAGTATGTTTGTACTCATATTAAAGGAATCATACCGTTTAATCTAACCAAGCTAATTAAAGTGGTGCAATTTTTATATATCAGCAAAGCCCGGTAGGCCTGTGTATATGGGTGCTCTGTACAGGCAGTATTCAATCTCTTCGGGGGTTATCAGTTTTATCAGCAAATAGATATTTGGGCCTGGTATGTTTTATCAGCTGGTTTTGCTGCAGGGACAGATTCTGATTCTCCTGCTCATGTGCACTGATCACCTTTTTATTTAGTGAGCTTTGAAGGTGTTTCAAAATTGATGCTTAGATGAAATTACTGGAAAACAAAACTCTAGTGAAAGAAGAAAGCAAGAAAGCCTCGAAGCCTCAATTCAGTTAAAACTGAAATTATGTTTTTCTGTGTTTCAATTTTTGCTTTTCACTAGAAAAATCAGTATTACTACAGCCCAGATCCTGAAGTGTTTTTTCAATGAAAGTTTTCCCTGAATTAAAAATCAAGGCCTGCAGGACTGACTCAGCATTACCACTGAAGCTGAAGGAAATAACTAAAATTATTGTGGCCATGGATGAATTTTATAGAAGTTTAAAGGGACTCAGGGAACATTTGCTCAGAACAGAAGAAGTTTCAGTATATCTGTATAAAGCCAATGTTTTCAGAAAGATTTCTACATTTGTACAGTGTTACTGTAAAAAAGCCAAGCTACAGCATTAATTTGTAAAATGAAAATCAGAGCACTTATTTATTTGGTTGGTCCTCTAAAACTTAAACAAAAGCAAGAAGCTGACAATCCTGGGATTTACGATTCTGAAATTAGGAGGCAAGTTTTCAAAGAAGCTGAGGTTTAGAAACATGTTTGATGGGAATGAAAATATTATGGAATATGCTAGAGAATGGCTCAGTTACTTGTGTGTGTGTTATCTCTTCAGTTTTACATTTTGTGGTGCTTTGCAAAACTTTGGATGTGCACAGTCTTAGCTGTCCACAGAGAGAAGGTGAGGAAGATGAACCTAGGTAGCATGTGAATAGTGAGGTGGGCCGGGATTTGAGTGTTCACCAGCCCTTCCTTGCTGGGGGACCCAGCTGGAATGCTCTAGAGCACAGCCTGGATCAGAAGTAACTCACTGGGGCCTGGAAACAGTGGGAAAGATTGCTCACTGGTGTTAAAAACCCCTGGATGTGATATTGCTGTCATTCCCACACTGTAAGTAAAATCAACTTGAGGCTAGAAAGGGGTTGCCTACAGAGACAAGCTTTGTTTTCTCACCACCTGTTAGCATGGGCATTGTCTGTTTCCAGGAGAGTCTCTACCAACATGTGTTGCCAATGTTGCTGCAGTTTTGGCTGTTTATTGGTGTGCTGTGTGTTTGTTAGACTCTGTGGCTGTACACATGGGAGGTGTGGGGCAGAGATGACCTATGGACTGTCTGATTGAAACAAGTATTTGATTGTCTGGAAAACCAAGAGTGTGCCCCTTCTGGCTTCTGTTTCACATGGTGGCTGAAAAGTTTTTTTGGACACACAGCTGCATAATCCATGTATATTAGTGCTGCTATATCTACTTTTTTATATCAGGATAGCTTTTGATGGGTTGATTGGTTGATTTGTGAGGCTATCAGGGTGTTTAGTTCTCAATCTGTGAATATCGTGATCTGAAGGTGGGTAGCTAGCCAAAAATTTGAATCTGATTTCTTCTAAAAAGTGCTTGGCTCCAGTTTAGACAACTGGATGAAATGGGCAGTTTTCCAGGTGTTCTAGGCACTTGGCACCTCTGTCTGTCCTTCTTGGTCTGCACAGACCTACATTTATCTTAGTTGAAAAGATAAACAGGGTTGGGTGGTTCCACAGCAGTATTTGCAGACACTGGGATACTGGATGCATTAGAATTAATATGAGGGCAAATATTTAGAATGCAAAAATGGGATAAGAAGTAAATAAACCTATCAGCCAAAACATAAATGGTGTAATCCTTTTCTTACTGTTGTCTCTTCTGATAATGGTGGCCACTGATAAATGCTGATAGACTGGTAATCATTCTCAGCAGTGCTGAGTCAGGAGTAGGGCAGTTGTTCTCTGGAGCTTGTACATCAGGTACATTATAACAAAAACTTTGGGGATTTATAGTGTAAGGTCATGCTCTGAAAAGTCATTCCACACGGTGAGGGGTGCCCAGGCTCACAAAGGCCAATGAAAGAGGTTTTAGCTAAATGTTGGGGTCACCCCCTGCATTGATAGACCAGCCCAATCCAGAGAGGATTCACTGGACATTCCAAAAGACTTTATGGGTTAAGCAAGGATAAAACCAACAGGGAAAGAAATACTAAGCAGAGCAGCAGTTTCTGCACTGGATAATAGGTACAACATCACTGCACTCCTGGAGGACTCTGTTCTGTGGTTTGTCTTACTAAATATGTCAGCTTAGTGACTTAGAAGTTGTATAAATGAATGAATGCTTAACTTTATTGTCTTTGCTGGGATTTGTGGCATTGGGGTAAAACTCATTGCACCTGCAGCACCCTCACCTTGCTGCTGAGTTTGTTCAACTGTGTGGCCCTGGTTTTTGCCAATCCAGCATCACAAGGACAGAGAAGGCAAAACCTGTAAGTGGAAAACAGACAATGTTGTATCTTCTCTCCATCTGCACTTGGTCCCCTTGAGCCTGTGTATTGCATTAGGCGAGGAACCGAAGTCCACCTTAAATGCTCATAACTCGTGGGTGTGACTTGCAGAATCCTACCAGGCAAGTGGGGCAGGAGGTGGAAGTGGGGCATGGGGCATGCAGAGGTTGAGCAGAGGGATGGTGCTGCAGCAAGGATGAATCTCCGAGGGAGCAGAGGGGCAGGTCTCCAAGAAAGAGGTCGTCAAACATACTGCAGCAACGCACAGACGGCACCAGACCTGGCTGGAGGCCCGGGTTTTTTCGGAGCCCTGCGCTGATTTAACCCTCCCAAGCGGATGTACTTTAGCGCTGCAGCAGCAGGTCTCGAAGTGCAGGCGGTTTGCGGCTCTTCCCCCGCTCCTCCCCGCGCCCCCGAAGCTTCAGCA
>NW_009933033.1:0-10151 GCF_000696875.1 Nestor notabilis
GGTTTAATTTTTCATAATCTCTAATCACACCTACTATCCCATTTTATTTTTCGAGCTTTCCCTCATGTTATTTCATTCATTTGCCATATTTATTTTTGTCTTTGCTGACACCTTTAGCAGAAGGCTGCATTTGGACTGCTAACTTGCTTGCAGTTCAACCTTCGTATTTCAGTCAGTACCTGTCTGCGTAGACTAGACAAGACACATCCCAAAAATAAAACTATGAAATGCAAATAGTTACAACCCATTAGTGTTGTAAAAATTAATCATGAAACCAAGAAAGGTGAAAACCTTTTTTTTTTTTAGTTTGAATTTTAAATCTCCTTCATAATCATGCTTTGTTTTTACCATGGAATGTTTTCTGACGATGGCTATCATCAAGTAATCAACTATATGATAAAAACTAACAGATTACAGGAAAGGGCATGAGCCATTGTTAGGCTCCCATGTTTTGTGAAGACAGGTTCTGCAATAGGATTATTCAGCAATTTTAAAAGTGGTAATTTCTTTAAACTTTAAAATTATTTTTTGATTATATTTAATAGCACCTGTTTGATATATTAAAGCTACTTTTAAAAAGTAGTAATGATTGTGAAAGCAAAGTAGCAAAGATTGTGAAAATTCATTCAGAAAACACTATTACTGAAAAGCATTAAAAAATGCCTACAAAGCTATGTAAGGGGAAGCTCCAGACACTAACATTGCACAAAGGCCATCTGAAATTGTATGATGGCTAAAACACACAGCTGAGATCTTGAAACAGATTATCAATTTTTTTCACATAGACAAAGTTCCTGCATTCCCAGTTCTGTCAACTGGAATGAAAGGAACTCCAACATTTTTGAAAATGAGGTGAAGCTGGTAATTGGATTTGAGAACCAAAATTTATCCATGTGTAGTGTGGAAGTAATGTTTTTCAGACAAGTTCACAGAAAAGCAAAATGCTAAGGGCCACTCAGCATAGATGCCATCTCTGTTTCATGAAACTCTAAAAGAACAAGGAAGATACTCTGATGAGTTATAAGCTTCAGCCATTGGTTAGAGATCAAGTACTGAGCTAGGAGTTTCAGTCCAAACTGACAAACACGGTCTTGAAGCTTCAAGGGGCAGATGATACATAAAAAGTTCTTACCACTTTCTCTTAAACTATTAAAGACCTATGTCCCCAAAGAATGGGCTTTTCTCATTTTTGCAGCTTCTTTGTTCTGAGGCAGTGTACCTTCTTACTCCCTTGTTCACACCCTACTTGTCTTCTATAATTTTGATGATTGTTTTCACACACCCCAACTTATTGGGCTATTTTCAAATAGAGGACTTCTCACTATTCAGAGCACCTTCTGAACGTAGGTCACTGCCAGATAAATTCGTATTATCTCCTCCTTGTCTGCTGAGGCATAGGGAAGAACTGCTTCACCACTGCAAATTTGAAAAACCTGTTCTCTCCATTCAGAAACGACTGCAGCAAAGAACTGACTGTGCCACTGCTGCCAGATCTGGTCAGTCCAAAAATATTTCATGTATGAAGAAGTAGCTCTTCGTACAGGAAATGTACAAATAGTAGCCCATGAAGAAACCCTTCAACTGAAACTCTGGAAATAGGCAAGTTTCTAGGCAGTGTATGAGATATTGAAGGCAGAATTAAAGAGGTACCGAAAAAATGAAGGCCCAAGTGAAAGATGCTGTAGAAGAAAAGGTTTGGCTGAGAAGGAGCAATTGGACATTGCAGTCATATTGCCTTCTTCCAAGAGACATTTGGCAGCAATTAAGACTAGGATTTACCCTAAAACATGTCAGACAAGAAAACAAGAGAGATCTGAGCTTGCATATCTCAGTGGGGCAAGACCGGGAACACCTGTTAAATAAAGGATGGAGACAACACCAATTCCCTGTGGAGCCTAAGCTTGGAATTGCTATTACCAAATTTGTTCTTCCTTTTATTCTTCCTGCAAACAAGACTTAAAGTCATGGTATCATAATAAAGAAGATATTTAACTATGAAAAAAAAAAAAAGGCAACTTATTTTGTCGCTTAGAAAAAGTATCGCCATTAAAGTTTTTACTATGAAGTAAAATATGACCTTGTTCATTCAAGCATTAAAGAATCCTCTTTTTGTTCTCTCATTTTGCATGTCAGCTAGTAAGAAACAAAGACCTGTGCATATACATATACAAATATCAGCAGACATTAAGACACATTTATGGTTTTATAGATTCATTAATAACGATGCAATATGTAGAGAATATACGACAACATGCCATCAGGGATTCATTCTACCTTTGCTGCAAAGGTTGAATAGATATTTATCTTCATCAGCCTGTCTACAAAGAGACATTCAGTAAAATTAAGACAAACAAATCAGTATGAAGTTGATGCATACAAGTTTATTAAAACTGTGCTCAATGAGAATGTGCTCCTCATTCAGCTGTAAGGTGGCTTCCATTTCCTCTACCTTAGGTACTTATAAAGTACAGTCATTATTTAGAATATTATACTTTCAGAAAGATGATGTTACTGTTCAGGAATATAATGCCAGCCTCAGGGATTTGCACTACACAGATACAGCTAAACAGTTATTACACAATAGCTACACTGTCAATTTCCCTGGGAGAAAAGCCCTAAAAAGCCACAAAAACCATTTTTGGCTGCAGTAAAATGAGATCTACTTTGTGTCAATTTTTTTCCCCTTTGTTGTGTGTTGGTGCAGTAGTTATTTATATGTTATTTTTGATGACTATGAGATTACATTAAAAAACCTGAATGCATATTATACTTTAAGAAACTGAAAATTAAAAATTAAAATCCACCACTAAAATTTCTTTAGAAATACAATATAAGGTATCATTAAACTTTCTCTGCCTGTAGGATTTTGAACATCTATACTGTTACATTGACTTTAATCAGCAAGACTTCTCCAGCACTCTATATACCACTTTGTTATCCCATTAATCTTTCCTAGCATCTTCTTTTTATATCACTCCACGTCATAACTTAACAAGCCACACAAAGTATATATATATATATCACAGACTATCTTTGAAGCATCAACATGCAACATCACACCGCATGACAACCAACCAACCATCTCATGAGAAGATTTGCCTTCCTTTAGCAATTCACTCTTTGTGTAAACTCTGCTTTTGGTATTTTAAAGGAATTCTGGAAATTCTCCTATTTGCAGGTATCAAGTATGAAAAAAAGTATTATAAAAAATGTGCCACATTACAAGCTAAAACTGCATATGCAGTAGCTGGTTAAGTGGGTATTAAGGATGCACAACAAATCTCTTGAGCACAACAACAAAAGCAGAATTAAGGGCTTCTGGGTCTTTTGAAGAACTTTAGCCCCTTAATTCTGCATGCATCCCTGTGTTTATACCAGCACATTTCTTGGGAAGCATGAGCAATCATGGTTCATCTAGTCACCAATTTACCATAGTGCTTCCTAACAAGGAAGAGAAAGATGAGAAATCCTATCCAATCTAGTTATAAAATAATGTCACCTCAGTATGCTAGGTATCCTGCCTCCAGGTAGTTCCAGGCATTGCAGAAACCCTTGGGTTGCTCTCCTGCCTTCTGCAAAATGAAAACCTCAATCTTCCAACTACTAAAAAATTCTCAAATTCAAGAAACCTGCAGCATCTCAGTTTCTCCTTCCCATTTCACACTGTTATTTGACTCTGCTTTACTAGCTCCATAAAGCAAGAGTACAGAATTAAGGGGACTAAACACAAATTTTGTTAAAAGGAAAACAAAACCTGAGGGAAAGGAAATCTTCCTTCTTTAACTGCTCCAAGACTCCTGAGGGATTAAGGTATGAGGGAGCCAAAATATTTCCCATCGCTCCCTCATCCATCTCCCAGCATTCAGAGAATAAATGAAGATTTCTTTAGTATTAGTGGGTTTTGTTTTAGTTTTTAGCTCTGTATTCTTAACACTGCAAACTGCAGAACTTTTTACAATTATTGCTTGTGAATTCTAGCATACACATCATGCATCCTCATCGTGAATACCTACTTGTCACAGGACACAGAAGCATTTCTTTCCCCCTTAGTATTACTCCATGTCCTGTCGTTGTGACATTTTAGACCCAAAATGAAGAAGATAGTGTAGTACCTGCCTTGCCACTATCGTGGTTAAGAGGACTGCATTAGAAAGACTACTAAAAACTCCTCATGTACCGGAGGACGTGTATCAGCAATTCCACGGCTGGAACGGATTTTAGTACAACTTTCCTACTTAATGATATTTAATTACCTTTTCAAACACAATTTCATTAAAAACAACAACAAAGAGAACTCCACCCTCCATGTTTCCCCAGCATCCCCCACATGAATGAACAGCAGGTTTGTGTATGTACTAGATGCAATTCCGTTCCTTTGCCAATGAAGCTGCTGGAATATCCATGCAAGCATGTAGTGAATCTTTTACTTCTGGAGACACTCATTTTATCATATCCTTCCAGGCAAATTAAACCAAAGCAATGGGAAATCCTATTTCAATCATGATTTGTAACAGCACCCAATAAACTATGATTGAAATTAATCTTGTTTTGTGTTTATACTTTGTGGCTTCATAAAGACACAAAATAACCACCAATCTCGCTATGCCTTTATTGCTATTGAATATGTTACAATGTTAGCAAGCAGTTTATGTAAGCATATGTAAGTTTTCCAACATTATTATAAAACCGTAAAAGTTTCTAATGATTCTACCAAAGACTCAATTTCCTAATGCTACTGAAGCACAATTAAAGGATGAAGTAGTGTTATTTAACTAATAACTCCATTTAAAATGGACTTAAGATACTGAATGCATAAGAAAATCTCCTCTACACACTTTCTGCATTAAAACACTTCAAGATTAAATGTTCCATTGTCAGTTATTCCATTTTCAGGTCTTTTATGATTTCAGAAATAACGAGCCTGTCAATGAACCAAGCATTCACTTGGATTAGCTGAACAAAATCCTGGCCCTGCAACCCTCTGTCAAATCCAGTTCCAATTGGTCAGTAAGTTTCTCAGAATCTTCCCTCTTTTGACTCTGGTCAAACACAAACAGCTTTGTTTTGCTACTAAGTTTAGGCCCTAAAATGAACTGTTATTTTCTTTCCAAAATGGTAATTAAATAAAAATTCTTCCTTTCCCACTCCACTTTGCCCACAACTCTTTAGTAACGGGGTCAACCAAAAGCAATCAGTTCAGCTAGTTTTTGCAAAGAAGGCATGTTGTGTTCTAGCCTCTTCTGCTCCTGCTGCCAACACTCTTCATGCTCTCCTACTTCTCTGCCCGGACTCTTCCTGCTCTTCAGCCTCGCACTGCCCTTCCCTACTGTTCTTGCTGCACAGATGTATAGTTTGTCCTCTTCCTTACCTCCTGCCCTCTCTTTTTCCTTCCCCCCACTCTGACCATTTGCAATTTTGCTAGCACCATCCTTTTTAGGCTCCTAGGCCTACTGCACTTCCACCAAGCTCTAGTCCCTGTTCCCCACTTCTCCCTGAACACAGCCTTCATCCCTCCAGGAGTACAACTGCTGCATAAGCCCTAAGGGGCAGGAGGAGAAGCACAGATAAAGAAAGACTATTTAGGATTAAACTTACCCATCACCTACTGCTGAGGGATGCATCATGCTTAACTACTTGGTCCAGATGATGACTGCACAGTCAGGTGACATGCAAGGACCAACAGACAGGAAGATACTCCTGTTACATGGAATATTCAGATAATTTAGTTAATAAATATTTGCCAAGTAACATACATGAACCATCTTTTCAACAGCTTATGATTCGTTGAAGTTTCTTGAGAAATAGATATATGCTTTGCATGAATGCTTACGCTCTCTTCCCTTCTCTCCTCTGCAATGCTAATTTCCAGAACTCAAGTGTTGATCTGCTCTTAGAAAAGGCAAATAAGCATTTTCCCTCTCTTAAATGAACCTATTTACTTTCTCTTAAAATAATTTTAAAAATGCTGAGTCATTTTATCTTAAAGTTTCCAGAATAACCTTACTCAAACATATTAATCACAGCAAATTTCAGTAAGACCAAGAAATAAGTTACTGAAAACATATGCCTCAAAATGATAATAAAAAACTGACCAGGTAACCTTACTCCTGGCATCACAATTATCATGACCCTGTGACATAGAAAAACAGGCTAGAACGCATATAAATGAAGTGATCACAGACCAACCTAGAAGTTCAAGCTCTCTAGTTATAAAAACATACAACATAGCACATTTTTGTTCCCCTGCTCTCCAGGCATGTGGAACACGTATAAAGCTCCGATTTGTTTCATAGTCGCCTCCATTTCCTTTGAATATAAAAGACTTGGTCTTTATTTTTCAGTAGTATTACAATATCCTTTTCCCTTTGCTTTGTTTGCTATGTAAATTGAAAAAGGCTAAGCAGGATGTGAAGTATAACCACATTTCCTAACTTCCTCTGTCCTCAAGAAAAAACACAGGCAATTCCAGAAGCTCACAAATAAAACATAAACTGGAATTTGTCTGTTTGAAAAAAAATGGATCCCTCCTTTAGCACACCAGTTGTAAGCTACCACATTCTACTTTTTTTTTGCCCGAATTTACTGTCAGCTGTGGAAGTTGACATTTACAGACTTGTGTATGTTTAGAGGACAGTACAAGGCCATCACAGTCCATTAGCTCCCATTTTCAAAAGTCACCTTTTGACTGCCTAAGTACTTGGATGGCCTTCCTGTTCAACAGCAAATACCTCTTATGCACGTATGTATAGAAAAAATGAGAACACCACGGCCTGGAGTAGCTGCTATATTGAAAACAAACAAGCATGTTCATACGAAGGATGATAAGCAAGCATGTGACAACGAGCAGACCCAAATTTTATTTCCACTTCCAACATAAACATCCTTTTTGTCTGTCAGTAATGAACATGGTTTGGTATCCCCAAGCTGCTGGTGGGGGAACCAAGTTACTGCTTTTTACCAACCCCATAAAAATGTGCCAGCACTCTGTAACAACAAAGACTGGTACCTCCAGATTCATAGTGTTGTTATTGCATTTTCCACCCCACCCCCAGTTCCATTTAATGATACCAGTGTTCCACAGTTATGACATAAAACAACCTTATTGAGCGAAGTGAAGAACCTGCTAACAAATGTGAATGCTTCAGCATTCTGCTATCTTGGGGAGAGCTATAATGGTCTGGGTAAAATGCTCTGGTAACATCTGGCACCAATTAAGTGGAGGAAAGAACTCTATCAGCAGCTTTTTTCTTTGCTCTTGGAATCCTCTTGCTTAGAAGAGCAGTGAGTTGTTTTACATTTTGTACAGCACTGAGGTGTGGTAAAATAAGCCCCTCCAGAGACTTATCATTTGTAAACCTACAGACTCTTTCAACAAGTGACACCGAAGCAACCAGCTGCTGCAAGCCAGAAGTAACATTTGTGGAATTTTAAATTTCATACCAAAAAAATAATTCAGTCTTACTTACGCCAAAATAAAAATATTAATCTGATTTACTGTCAGCTTTCACATATGTGCCAGTTTTGCAGAGGTAACATTTGGCTCCCAGACCACTATGTAATATTCTGAAATACAATTTGGTCTACATCTCTTTCCATTAACAGGGCCATTAGAACAAGCAGTTCCACTATCACAGTAGTGGTTCCGTGGATCATTCACCCTTGGCTGTTAGTAGAGGGCTTAATAACAGCAAACGTATTAATTCTTTTCCAGGAAATTGGATTGCTCCTAAACTTGCTGCAGTAGCAATCAGAATTACCATTACTTCATTACAGCTCTGCATTGACAGTACAGGGAAACATATGAGAAAAACAGTCAGAAAGTAAAATTCTGAAAAAGAAAGTACAGCTCCTAAAAGACATATCCATTTCATAAGACTGAAACATTTAGAATAAACATGTATATTTCATCCATTTTAAGCTTTCAGTTGCACTAATGCAAGACCGCAAGAACTTAGCCTGAAAATGTTATTTTATAGTCAAAAGACAATCTGAATCTTCAAAACTGCATCTAGATTAAGAGCACAAATCAAGGCTGGAAGCTACTTAAGATTAGACTAAGTTTTACATAACAAAGGGAAATTTCCAAATACAAAATATAACCCAAACCAATTGTAATAGCAACACACACAAAAACCAAAGAATTCTCAGTTTTCCTATTAGCAAACAGGAAATGGTGACAAGATCAATTCCAGTCCAGCAAAGCACTTTAACTTAATTGATAAGACCCACTTCAGATATGAGACAGGTATTAGTATTAAGTTTATATAAATTAGGATACACAGGCACAGATCAAAAACTGCATGCTCCAAAATCACTGAGGAGATCAAGGAGAATGAACAGCATTGGTCTTCAAAGTCTCAGTGCAGTGCAACAGCATCTACACTACCCATCTTCACCCTGTGAATGAAGTGAATTGAGCTACACCTTCCACTATTTAACTGAAGCTTAAGTTAAGAACACACAGCAAAATCCACCCTAGGTTTTCCTGTGGATACTTTAATCATAACATGACAAAAAAATATGTAAAGCTTTAACAGTCAACAGTAAAAATGCACTATACACTTCATAAACTAAGTCAAAAATATGACACACATTAAAAACTAGAATCAGAATTATTTATTTTGGATAGATTAGAAGTAATGACATACTGAGAAGTGTGAAACTGTCTCTTGAGACTGATTAAGTGTGAAATGCTTTGGGGTTTTTTCCTTCCAAGTTTTTGAAAACTTAAACATAACAATTACATACAGCTACATACAAAAATCAGAAGATGATAATTGTCAATTTTATTTTACAAAGCTGTTTAGAAAATGCATTCAAAATGCATTTGCTGTTCCTTGATACTCTAGCCATGACAAGGTCTGGAAATACATACAAGAACTTCTGATACAATCACAACAATTCATTTCCTGGTTCAGTATAAGCGATAAAACTTGTACATACAGCTAACAGGGACTAACCAGGTCTCATTCTTAATCAAGACTTCAGTGCTTGCCCAGCTGCAGATGCTGTGTTGCTTTAGCTGCA
This sequence comes from Nestor notabilis, assembly GCF_000696875.1. NCBI lineage: Eukaryota > Metazoa > Chordata > Aves > Psittaciformes > Psittacidae > Nestor > Nestor notabilis. The sequence continues at coordinate 9,028 of NW_009933033.1, forward strand.
CACATATAACTAAAGGGATATCACCATAGCACTGGCAGACCATAAACAGTTTATATCCCATAGAGGAAAGGGAGTAACCTGCAAGTGCATTCACAGTACAGAGAATAGCAAGGTGCATAAATTTCTTGAGCTATGCTGGAATTCCCCTAATCAAACAACCTGTACTGGTGAAACTTCGCACAGAGCATGCTCTAGAGTAAAATCAGGAACAGTATTATGAACTAACTATACGTGAATGTTTTTTGTAAAGACTAAAAAAGAATTATGTTGCTTTATAAAAAGAAAAACAATTAGAGACACTTAGCATACACTGAAAATGATCTACACCCTCCTGCTATCCTCCATAGGATGCTGGCTCAAGAGTTTCCCAACATCCACAGACCAGAACATAACGACCATGCTCCTTATTCCTGTCATCTGTTTAATGGAATGCACACATCATACTCCAAATAGGGGCAAGGACAAAAATGAATCTTGCCGGGACAGCTCTTAGCTGCATGAGACCAAAAGAAAAAAATAAATTCATTGGACGGCATAAAAATTCACTTATAAGGGTATCATACCAGATCGGGTCATTTTCCCTCCCCCAACCACACCAGTCATTTACTTAGATTTAACTGACAAAACCGGGTCAAAAACCAGAGCAGCTGATTAATAAATAAACATGTCCGTACCCCTAGGATTACATTGTACATTCCCATTCAGGGTAACAGAAAACGTTTAAGAAATAGTAATAATTTAAAAAGATAGCGATCAGCTAAACAGAGATGCATCACCCAGATACATTCACTGTTCATACTGCTAACTGATGAAGTTGGGGCCATACAGCTGGTGCTGCGGGAATGAGGGAAAGCTATCGACTACTCCACGGAGACCCGGGACATGTGGCTAATTGAGGCAATATTTCAGGATAAAACCAGCACTTGATTCATTATTGTTTACACACATCATAAGCAGGGCCTCTGGGCAATGTCAAGCTTCAGCTCCTAATTGCGGCTGTGTAAACACTCAGAAAGCCTCGGTCTAAGGTGTCAAGTACTTTCACTTATAACCGAGCCAAGAGACAACGAGGTCACATCAAAAGTGATAAAAATAATAATAAAAAGAGGAAGACACCACCACCT
>NW_009933034.1:0-1833 GCF_000696875.1 Nestor notabilis
TTCTATGATTCTATGATTCTATGATTCTTTCCTTCTCTTCTCTGATAACGTCTAAAACAAAAGTCAAGAAAGGCTGCTTAAGCTATATATAGTGAGCGTTCATATCCACCTGCTTAAAACAGAGATGTTTCCTTAGCAGTAACATTAAAGACAGAGTAGGAAAACTGCTGTAATACTCTACAGGCTTTCTTTCCTGTAGAAACTGTATTGAAATGTTCAGTTCTGTTTTCTCTGTCATGCATTGGATTAAATCTGCTCTTGCTTTGAGATCCATGTTTAAGATCTCTCAGATTCTGTCTCCAGGTTCTTAGTCTCTTTCTGTCTTTTTTCCTTCCTTTCTATAAAGCCTTTAAGATTTAAAGTTACCACAAGTTGTAAGTCCTGTGTAGATAATGCTTAATACATTTGAACACGGCAAACTGTTTAGTTAAAGTGTTAAAGTACGAACATAAATTAAATACTATATAGGCTTGCTACACTAGGTTTTCCAAACAAATTTGCTAAAAAGTTATATATCACATCTCACATATAAATCCTAGACAATGACTGAATATTGCTGGTACCTATTTCCTTTTTCTCTTCCACAATTACATGTAAAAGCTCCACCCTTTTTCATGGCTCCCTCTTTCCTTCTCTCCTGCTTTTTTCCCCTTCCCACACTCCCTCTGTTTCTTTCTGCTTCCTCTCTCTTTCCATCTTGCTCACCATCCCTTCCCCCTTACATTTTTTCCTGGTGGGCAAATATACACAGGTTCCACCTTGGTACCTAGCTCTTTCAAGAAGCCTTCAATGGGAATTGTACCCTGCTTTGTGTGATGTAGATCATGGCAAACCCTGGTTCAGATGACTGGTTTACCACAGCTGTTTGGATGAGTTTGTACAAGTCACTTGAATTCCTGGAATTCCTTAGAGCTTTTCTGGTAATTCTGCAGTGATTATTCATCAGTTCATGCTCAAGGATACATAAAAAGGGAAGAGAAAGCCCAAGTATTGAGCTGTGGAGTAGATGTGAAATAACCACTGGATTACTCAGAAGTGACAAAGACTTTTAGGAAATATGTGCATTCAGTGTTTGTCTAGGGAGTTATAGAATAAAACTCTAGTAGCTGTAGGGCAAGACACAGCTGTTTATTCAGCTTCCAACACAAGCTTTGCTTGCAGTAACCTGCTCTGGTTATATCATTCTTGATAATCAGATTGTTAGTTTAAAGCCAAGACGAGTATGTTGACAAAAGCTGTAACACACTCAGATCTCTTCCTGTCATAGTCCTTGAATGACTGGACTTTTTTTTACAGATGGTAGTTTAGCATATCTGCAAGTGTTATATGTCCCTTCTCAGCTCTTCTGTTTTGTATTGACTATTTATTTGACAGTTTCTATGTGAAATAATAATGAGGAAAGTCTAGCCACTAACAGAAGAAACATGGAAAAGATTTTTATTTTTGCAAGTTATTTAAAACTTAGAGCTACAGCCTACTCTTAATTATTATAATTGTTCATAAACATCATAGAATCATAGAATAGTTAGGGTTGGAAAGGACATTAAGATCATCTAGTTCTAACCCGCCTGCCATGAGCAGGGATGTCTCGCACTAAACAATGTCGCTCAAGGCTCTGTCAAACCTGGCCTTGAACACCGCCAGGATTGGAGCATTCACAATCCATTCCAGTACCTCACCCTCACTGTAAAGAACTTCTTCCTTATATTTAATCTAAACTTCCCCTGTTGAAGGGAGGAGGAGTTGCTATTTATGTCAGTGATAGTCTGGAGAGTATGGAACTCTGTCTGGGGATAGCTGTGAAAAGAGAGCTTATGGATCAGGGTCAAAGGA
>NW_009933035.1:0-4541 GCF_000696875.1 Nestor notabilis
ACTAAACGCTGTTTGCAGTCCGCGCCGTTCCCCGAGGAAGCCCGGCCCAACATACCCCCATCGCGAAGAGAACACCCCCCGCGCCTTTGTGGCACTTCTCAGGAGGATGAGCCAGCCGTAGCACAGGGCTTGGCTTGAATCAGCTCCCCTCTTCATCCTTGAAAGTACCAGTCTATTCGGACGAGTCTTTGCACAGGATTACTGCTCCTGCCAAGTCAGACGTTGGTCTGTCTCCATGAGAGGTCGAGGTTCGCCTTCACCAGTATGTCAGCAGCACTCAACTTCCCCGTCTCCTGCAGATACTTCATTATAAGAGGCCGCCGTCTCCAAGTAACCTTTACTCCATACTCGTGCTCAGGAGTATCTGTAACCAGTACTGCTGCTGACTCCAACTCCCCCCTCTCACAGGGATCAATACCGAATGCCAGCTCTTTTTCTGGAGGCCAGGCATGGCTACTGCTTTGTGGCAGAGTGCTGCTGCATCTCCAGTTATTTACAGAAGGCACCTGTGCAGTCTCTACATCTGGTGAACTAAAGACTTCTGGCTCCACAGGCTGGGGAGCAGGTAACAAAGGTATTTCTCTACAGTTCTCCAGGCTGTTCACCTGGATATTGGCTTTTGCTGCTGTCTCTTTCTCGGGCTGTCTGCAAGAGTGTTGTGTGTTCTTCCTCAAGCGATTCAGATGATCTGAGGGGTGGACTGCACATCCTTCTGTATTCTCAAAAGTTAAAGGAGGAAATTTGCAGGCTATAGCTCTTCGACAAGCTCCTCCTGTATGAAGTGAACTGTAGTTGGCATCCTGATTCTGGGGTTTGTGAGGACCACGATGCTTCCTCTGGCATGCTTTCAACGCCACTAACGTAGTTGTTTCAAATTGTGGACACACCTAAAATGAAAGACATAATAAGAAAAAAAATCCCAACGGTTTTCTCCATACAAAAGAACACCACCCTGATTCTACTCCCCCACCTACCCCATCTTTTTTCAGTGTGTTCCGTAAGTGAGCAAAACAAACCAGTCACCAACCAAGCTACTAAGCAGGAGATACTCCTGAACTTCAACATCATCTTTGTCAGTCTTCTCTAAAAGGTGTTTGAGGTACAAGTGAGCTATTCTCAGGCAACTTAAGAACTTAGGAGTTGGGTTTTAAGGAAAAGTTCTAAAGGAAAGTCTACTCCTGTAACCGCTGCAGATTTAAAAAACATTTCAGAGCTGGATCCTGTTTCTTTCTGTGTTTCAGCATAACTCTGAATAGATCCAATAAATTACATCCTCAGTCTCCCTGAAGAGGTAGAGGTTGAACTGAAAGCAATACAAAATGATTTAAAGGATGCCCACTTAGTTCCATCCCCTTAGTTATGTTACTGTGGCTTTTACAATATTTCTCCAAAACCTTTTTGCTTCAAAACAGTTAATCTCTGTATTATCCAAAAGCCACTTCTCAAACTGGCTTCCTAGAGAAAAACCTTTCTATAGGTCAAAGCTCAAAATCTATATATTTTTAATGATTCTAGACCCTTATGTAAAACCTGAAAGTCCCTCTGTTACTGTAGTCTTTATTTTCCTGGATATCAACAAAAGAGTCAGCTTTCATTTCTTGCAATTTGCTTTTCCCTAGAGCATATCAAACTGGGATCTAGTTACAATAATTATAGATCCCTTTCAGTGTTCCTAAGTTACTACATAGTCCCTAAAAAAAAAAAAAAAAAAAGGTGAAATTTGATTAAGAGTAGTGATTGTCTACTGTACAACTGAACTGTCTGAATGCAAAGCCTTTGTGCAGGCAGAGAAACACACGATTTCCTGATGATTGTATCCTGGCACATACTTAAAAGAACATAGGTGAACCTCTGACTTTGAGGATATGGCTTCCTGGCTTCAGAGAACATATAGGGTAGGCTTTACCAATGCAGGAGCCTAGAGGTCAGGAAGGTATGAAAAAACTAGATAACATCAAGAAGAGAGGAGCAGAAAAGTTGCCACTGAAACAAGTTGACAGAAATTCTGCAGAGAATGCTTCAAGAAGTCACAAACCTACCAGGAGGTTCAACAGGAAAATATTTAACAGTTTCAGTGCTGTCAGCTTCGAACAAATTTCAGAATCGTTGTATGTTTGAAATCAGAGAGATAAGTACCAGTGTGGATATTTCCAGTTCTTCCAAACAAGAATGCTTATTCACAGCAGTTATTTTACTTAGTTTTTCAAGAGCCATAGAGCTGCCTCAAGCATATTGAAAAAAAAAAAAAAAAAAAAAAAAGAGGAAAAAATTGAACATGTTCTACTACAAGTTTAAGCCACCCCAAAAATAACTACAGGTCACTAGGATCAAAAGAACAGCAGTTCATGCAGGTTTGAATCCACGCTTCCTGAGCCTGCTTCGTGAAGAGCAGAATGTCAAGCAGCAATAATGCTTAAACAGAGCTCCCCTAGGTGATGATTATTGCTGCATAGGAACAGTTTGTCTCCACAGCACCTGTTTGCTTAAAAAAAGGTAAATCCTTACATTACATGATATAAGGAATATCTTAGAATACTTCAAACAGTCCCAGAGATATTTTTTCAGATCAGAAAAGGAGCCCATCCAAAGAGTGATATAGAGAAAAACTATTCAGAACGCAGAATGGAAAAGAGGGCAGATTAGAATAAATAAGCTTGAAGTGAAAGCCTGGGTTCTCTAAATTTAGCAGTCTCAGATCTGAACAAAACACCTAGGACTTTAACATGTAACATTTGGAGTTCTGCAGTTACTTCAAGCAGCAAGCCAATAAAAAAAATCCCCCCTAATGTTTATTGTGCTGGGTTTTCAGTTGCCATAGAAAACAGCATTTTCCTCATGAGAATTAGCTTTTCGGAAGACAAACAGTCATATAAGTCAGTGCGTACCGCACACAGTTTTATGCCTTCAAATAACCAAGACCTTAGTGGTTGCAGTTAGTATATGAAGCAACTCAAAAACTGTTATTTATGTTTTAGTCAGCTACTATGAATTCAAGTCAGTGCTACTAATTTTCAGTATCCAGAACAGATAGCTTTCTATTGAGACGTACAGAAACTGCTGCTGCGGGATGCAGGGGGAAGGGTAATGGATACCAACCCAGGCAGCAGAGGTGTTCTGGTCTACAGGTTTTGTAGGAACACGTCTTGGATTCTTAGCCGAAGGTGGCGGAGTTTCATAGCAATGGACGGGTCCCTCTAGCGGCCTCTCAATGAATACCAGCTCTGCCTTTCTGGCCTTGGTACATTTCTTCTTCGGAGGCATCAAAAGATATGGTAAAACCACTTCGAAACCTCATGGTGCTTGATAGTGCTAATCGGAGAAAGAGAAAAGCACCCAAGCAGATGTTAAAGTGCTCTCAAGTCTGTAGAAGGCAAATAAATGTATTTGAAGAGAAACTTGTTTGATCTAGCTTTTAACAAAAGTAAAATACATATGCAATGGTATACCATACACATCTCCATGCAGACTTTTTTCCTACCAGCACTTTTTGAACCTTCTGTCAGATTCCAGATAGATTTAGAAATGCACAGAATAGATAAATGCTCCAAAACTTCACATAACCAATACATTAAGGGAGACACAGATGTGAACAAAACAAGTGTCCCAGCTGCAATAGGATTTCTGAACTGGCCTTTGGGCAAGACTCAAGGTTATTGGAAGTTAGTTCCTTACAAAAATACATATTTTAAATACACAAGACAGGCAAACTCATGTAGGCATTTTTCTCCATAAAAATATTTCATAAGTAATTGGAAAAGCATCGATCTATGATGAGGCCTGTTTAAGATACTGAAATTACAGAACCGGCTGTATTTAGAATAGGCTTGCTCACTGAAACCACTGGAAGAGAAGAAAAAGGAATGAGTGGTTGACCTACTGAACTTGCTTTCTCAAGTCAGCCATCAAGAAAATTAAAACCCAATCTCTTCACGTTAGTTCAATATCTAGTTTAGTCACAGACAAAAAATGGCTTAGGAACGGGAAGTTAAAGAAACCTTCCTCCTTCCTCCCAGTTTAATCCATCAAACTGGTTTGTAATGCCAATGTATACTGTAGGGGCAAGATAACCAGCAGTCTTTCAGTTTCTAGTTGCTAACTACCTATACCTCGTTATTTCAGGATTTTTAACCTTTTTAAATACAGAACATGTTTGATGTTTCCCTCCTGTATTCTATGTCTCTTGCGTTATTACTTTTTTTTAACCTAGTGAATAAGTTTGAATTGAAAATGTAATTTTCCATTCAAAAACAGACTAGCAAAGACAAGGAATTTTAAAGAGAACACGTTCTGAGAAACGCATTCTCTTACCAAACACACAAGACTGCAGCAGCCTGACTGCTTACCAGACGCGCAGCCTCCTCGTGGAGTCCTGCGAGCCGCCCTAGCCAGATACGGCCGGAACACCCGTTAAACGGTGAAACTCCGTGGCCTTTCACGAGGCCAGCGCCCAGCGCCACGGCTGCCCGCCCGGTGGCCGGTGCCAGGCACTCAGCAGGGCTCGCGGCCCGAGGCAGGAGGAGGCTCCCAGGCCGCCCCTTGCT
>NW_009933036.1:0-345 GCF_000696875.1 Nestor notabilis
GGCGGGTGTCGACAGGTAGCCTTTAAATTATGGGGCGGTTGGGGAGGAGGAATTTTTTTGGGGGGTGCTATCTTTTATTCCTTCTGGAGTGGTCACGAATCTGAAAATGTTGATTTGGAGAAAAAAGCCTGGTAGAATATAACCATTCCTGGTTTAGGGGGAAAAAAAGTGTTAATGAAGCAGTAGAGCCAAATATTCTCAAGCAATAGTTAAAGTCTATACACCTCGTGCATATGAGGAGAATGTGTAAATGTCTAAGCAGCATGGGACACCATGCCCTTTTCCTCTTTCTTTTCCCTCCTCTCTGCCTCCCTTCCTTCCTCCCTCCCTCCCTTCCTTCCTTCT
>NW_009933036.1:444-31078 GCF_000696875.1 Nestor notabilis
TTCCTTCTTTCCTTCCTTCCCTCCTTCCTTTCTTCCTTCCTTCCTTCCTTCCTTCCTTCCTCCCTCCCTCCCTCCCTCCCTCCCTTCCTCCCTTCCTTTGGGGTATTTCTGTTTGAGACCAATGATAGAATTCATTGTTTCTTTAATGCAGTATTTACAGACAATTTTCCCAAATGCAGTAGGACTCCAATAGAAGAAGGGCTTTTTCTGGTCTCCTTTTTCCAACTCTGTTTCTTTCCAGGTAGCATTCTGTTAGAAAATACATTGTTTTACTTGTTTTCCTCAGGCAGGTTACTCCAGCCTCCCTTTCTGTTTGTTTATTGCTGCTCTCAGAAACTGTTCCCCAGCAAAACAATCACAGGCATTCAGCTTTCCCCTCTGCCCTACAATTCGTTTGGCTATTTGTCTGTTTCAGCTGGCCTTTGCATCTGCTTTAGGTAGTAACTCTTTTTTGTCTAGCTGCTGCTTTCTTTTTTTTAAACTTCAGAGGGAGCCTAACTTTCTCTGTCATTTATCTTGACATGAGGATAATTGTCCTAACAGCAGGGGTAATGCAGTCCTGGAGTTGATTGTCAAGGGATTTTTATAGAGTGCCCATCACTGAAGCATTTTAAGCTGCGCAAATATTTATCGGGAATGACACAAGTACAGTTGTCCTGACTCAGGGCAGTGTGATAGCCTAGATGATCTCATGTTTACTTCCAGTCTTGTTTTATTGAATTTCTGTTATATATACACCTTATAAATAGCCCCGGGTTTATTACTGCTGAAAGGGAAAAAAGAGTCTTCTTTTTTTTTTTTTCTTTCTTTTTTTTTTGGTCTTTTTCTGTCTACTTATCAGATTGTGCAAAATAAAGACAATAAAACTCTGATTATGAATCACCACTTACTCTTATTACTGTTTGGATAAACCATCGGTGCAATTCACACAAAACATTTACTGGTCTAATTTGCACACAGGACCACCAGGGAGCTAAGGAGATGTTTGGGGAAATAGAGTCACTAGGGAGGAAAACCTTGCCTGCTTTTTTCAATGTACCCCTTCAGTGGAAGTTTTATGTGAATCAAATGAGGAAGGATTGCCCTTGGAATGGGCTCACTGCTTTCAAGGAGAATTATCATCTATCTGCATTATTTAGACAGCGTCTGGGAAACTCACTGGAGTCTCAGGCTCCCATTGTGCTAGACATTGTGTAGATGAGTAATTAATGGCGGGCCTCCTTCTGTTTTGTTTAATGTACATATTTTATGTATACAATGGATTGAGGAAGATTGCAGATGTGGGGAGTCAAATGAGAGAAAGGGGATTCTGCAGTTCCATGAACCATGTGGCTGACAAGCAGCAGTTTCGGCTTGCCAGTTGCCGAATTGATGGATGCTGCAGGCATGCCCAGCATTTAAAGAAGAACTGAAAAATGTCAACCTTCCATATTTTGGTGGGGTCATATGCATGGGGAAAGCACAAAAGGCAACATGTCTGCTGAAGGAAGAGGGGGAGTATCTTTTTCAACGTATTTTTGGAAGCCTGTTTTTTCAGACATACAGCTTGGGTGCAACTATTAATTTAAGAAAGATTAAGATTCACAAGAAGAGTACAAACTGTACAACAACAAGAGTATGAAACTGTCAGCACTACAAATTTATGCAGTTTCATGGGACTGAAAGAGAGGTTAAATAAAACATTCTCCCAGTCAGTGGGCATCATGACTTAACACCACACCTGATGTTATGGACTCTGTCATGGATGGTGGGATTGTGGGGCAGGAGAAGAAGTCATGGGTATCTCTGAGATTCTTGTTGTAGCAAGAACTATGTGGTTGGAAGCAATTTTTATGTCTAAATAATAATAATAACTTGCTAAAAGAATTACTGTTGAGTAATTTCCACAAAAAGAAGAAAAAAAGATTCATGCATGTTCTGCTGAGTGCTTATGGACGCAGAACAAAATGGTCACTTAATGTTAATAAAATATTCATGTGAACATTACATTTCAGTTAGCAAAGTGGGAGACCACAAAATCAAATACAAGTGAAGAGTGTGCTTTCAGTTAAACTGCTGATTAAGCAAAGAAACAGCATATGTAACAGAAGAGAATGAAGTAATCATGGCAAATGAACATGTTTTTAATTTCATCTGTTGCATTTAATCATACAATAAGGGAATGCTTCTGGGTGCCTCACTTCATTCCTACACACTTCTATTTCGAGAGAATTTTTGCTGACTTGCAAAATCTTTCAAGGCTACAGAAGTAGATTTTTTAAAGGTGAGTACCTCCAAATGCAAATGTTGCAAGAGTTGCAACAGCTCTGGAAAGCGGCTGTCATGGAAGTGATCAGTGAGTTAAGATTTAGTCCACTACCTTATGGTGACCAAAGCAAAGCCAACTGTTTCTTCAGTTGGAGTTGCATAAAGACCTGCAAGAAGCCTCAGAAATGAAGCCCTTGAGGGGTATCTTTTTCTTATACCCTCCAGTGAGCTGAAAGGGCCTTTCATTTCTGGTACAAAGCATTCAGAGTTTGTTTGCTAGCAAAAATGTCTTCTGCCTAACTCATTTGGACCTGGTGATGGATCCCTGGGCTGCCTTGTAGTTTGGCCTTTGGTTTACCTTTCCCAGCTGATGAATCTACCCAACAGTTTCCTCTGCAACGATTTCCTGAGAGGTGTTCTTCTTTGTGACAAAATGACCTTCTTTGCTTTGTTTAGAAACACATAAGCACTACAAATGTGCTAAACATGTAACTGTTTCACAGCAGTATAAATTACACAGATACAATTTATTGACTGTGGAAAGATCAGATAGTTTTAAAGTCGATAGTTAGCTGTCAAGTTGTTAATTGAACATTTGCTGAAAAATGCCTCTGGGTAAGTGATCTAGAAATTCTTGCAGGATAATCAAGTTTAAAAAAAACCCAGTTGTCTGCCACCCTCTGTGTTGGCTATATTTAAAGAAATACCAACAAGCTAAAAATCACACTCCCCAAAATGTTCACACTCAGACATCCGTAACATTACCAGTCCTTCAGACTGATAATATTGAAATAATTTTACAACCCAATTTAATGACTTGTTTTTAGTTGTTTTTTTACTTTCAGTTGGGGAAAAGAAAGTAGGTTGTTCAGTTTCTCACTTTTGAAGACTGTCTATAATTAATTGTGATTTGCTTTTTCCATGGGCACATTCAACTTTGTAACCACACTGCACACATACATCAGATTAACGTATTACTTTAAACAGATACCTTGCCTCTAGTTGGATTTCAATAATTTAAAGAATCTTAAAATCTTACAAACCATTCTGTCTGAATTGTTTCAGCAAGACCCAGGAACGCAAAACAATTGACGATCTCCTTTCTTTTTGAAAATAACTCTGCAGAACTGACAATATTTTGTCTTAAGTTCGTTAGTTTCAGTAAGTAAATTTCTGTCCTCATTATAAATCTTTTAGTGCTGTTTAGACCACGGGTATTTTACATAAATGCAGCAGCTGTACTCTGCATTTCCAGAAGTGATGATATATGTGTAGAAAACCATCACAAACCAGAAGACATATTTTCTCTCAACAAGCACATTCTATTTTGTAGGTTTTCTTGCATAAATTCTATACTTTTCCTCAGGCTTAGCAAGTCACTTAAGAATAGATATTCACAACTCAAGTTATGTTTGTTATAGCAGCATGGGTTTTAAAGCAAACTGTATGGAGTTCACTGATCTGATGTCCTCTGCAGCACAAACACAACTTGTGATTGAACTAAATTATAATATTTAGGTTTTCCTATATAGGCCATCAGTGGCCATTCAGTTATATCCATAAGTGACGGGATAAGTGAAGAGATGTTGTATACTCAGCTGGATTGAATCTCCCTTCGTATTTGTTGAGGTGGTGTTCATCTCAGCAAACCATACCTATTTAAATGTTGGTCAACTAATGCATTTTAGCCTCTAGATTTCCTCCGGAGTGATGAAGGGACAATTATTCATCCTTTCTTCAGGTAGATCTTAAATTCAACCGTGGGTTTAATCACAATATAGTGAATCTGGTTTATGTTCCTCTTAATATTGGAGGAGAAAATAAGTAAACATATGATGTAGGTGTTGTTTTTTACAATTTCAACTACTAATTCTATTTTTTTTTTTTTTTTTTACAAAAAATTAAGACATTGACTTTGTACTCAGAAATTTATGCCTGGCCATATACCATCCATTCTCAGTATTCATCTTCATGCCAGTTAGGGCATCTTTAGAGCTTCTGTAGGCATCATAGAACCCTAATGCCAGCATGGACTCAATTTTGCGTGCTCTGCTCATTAAACAAGAACATTCAAATTATTTTAAAAGAAGTGCTCAAGATATGTTTAATATCACTCATGTACATTTGTGTGCAGCTCTGGTATTATAATGATGACAAAACAATGGCCTAGAAAAGGTAAGACATATTTCCAATCAGAAAATAACTGTCCTCCATTTGCTGTAAAGGGGCTGTAAGAGCACTTGCCTCCTCTCTTTTAGATGGCCAAGATGCTTATATGCGTTTGATTGCCTGCCTGTCAGGATACAGTGTGATCACTTTGAAATTTATCGGAAAACTTCAAGAAATACGTTAGGCATTATAGGGCAACACCCTGACAATTTTGCTGAAAAGCAGAAAATTGGAAGACATTTGTACCTTAAAGTTACTCATTGCTGAGCGCTGTGTGACAGCTGTGGGACAGGCACAGCTAGCAAGGGAAGCTGAGGGGGGAGCAAGGTGGAGATATCTCATTTTTTCCCTCTTCCTCCTCACAGCCAGTGTGTTGATGATGGTAGAGAAAGAAGGAAAACACCAGCTGCTGGGTGATTGTTTTAGAAAGGGCAGAATTACTGGCTATTTAGAAGGGGGATTAAAAACAGAAGCCCATGGTATCCTTAGTGTGGTGGTGAAGATGCTGAGGGACAGATCTGTTATTCATCAGAGCTTTATTTATAACCTATCCATTTTATCCCTTTTCATCTACATTGATCTTCACATTCCCTGCAAATGTCAGTGATTATTAGATTAAGTGATTTTTTGACTCCCAGCCCTGATATCAGTCCTGCTTCACATTTGCCTCTCTGTTCCCAGTCTGCCCAAATCTCATGCATTAACCATGAGATTTGTACTCTTGTCCTGCCTGACACATCTCTCCATTTGGCCCACATCTCACCCATTTTTGCTGCAGGCTCTTCTGCTCCGTGGACTGAGGTACTAGGTTCAGCTGATTGTCAAAGCCGTGTTTTTACTGATTAGATACAGGATCACATGTCAGATCAGAGAGGAAAGGCTGCAGGGCCGTAAGGTGATGAGTCACCAAAGGTAGTTTGCACCTTTAGGTTTGTGGGGTATATGCCTGTGTCACAGGGCAGCATGAGGGCTGCTATCCCACCACATGACCTGATGCACCAGTCACATTATCAGCCATTACTACTCATCCAGAGGCACTGGATAATATGAACATGGATGCATCTCCTCACTTATTTCTCTTTAGCTTCATCTGTGCTTCCTTCCAGCATCCTACCTAACCCGACCAGGTTAGCAAACCTCAAGCAGTTTCTTCAAACTTCAGGTTTGGCTCCAAACAGAAATAAAACTTAAGCATTGAGTGGCCCCTTTTCCTGCTTCCTGGTTTCTGTCTGAAACCCTAGCACTGGAGACTAGAGAAGACTAGAAGATCAGGATTCCAGGGCTGGCTGCATGCAATCTGCTATACCTTTTTAAGTCATTGTCAAACTGCCTCTGTATATGATTTCTTGTAGTCTAGAGATTAAAAGAGCAGGGTGAGACCTAGAGACATCCTTTGTCATCTTTGCCTTTTAAAGCATTCCAGGAAGGAAAAAAGGAGTGGAAAATTAGTGTCTTTCTCTGTTGCTCATGGAAAAGGGAGATCAGGGGAAGCAGGGGGAACTGGAGTGGGAATGGGTGGGCAGAGAGGTCTGTCCTCCCATGCCAATGATGACTGCCCCTGAGGGAACCCGAGGAGCATTCCATCTCTCACACAGCAAATCTCTGGGGACCATGAGACAGGCAACTAAGTTAGACACTGTCAGGATGGGTTTCCCATTAAAGATCTTAAACATTTCAGCACTGTCTCAAGCTTTCTCACTCTGACACTTAGTTTGTGCTTACTAAAATAAAACCCAAACCCAAACCAAAACCAAAACAAGAACAAAACCAAAAATTGGACAAGGGCTATCAAAGATGTGCAATCTTATTTACAAGTAATGTAGCCAAAGTCCTCTTTCCCCAAACACAAGCTCCCTGCTGTTCTTCTTTGCCTTATTTATGCAGATGTACATAACACCTGCTAACCATTTTTTCTTTCACTGTGTTTCCACTATATCCCAGAGAAGTTGCTCTGTTCATATAATCCAAAACAGAGTAATAGGTGTTTATAGGGTGGTAGCTTTCATTGTTTCTGCCTTTCTCTGTGGAGAGCTTATTTTGGTCTGATCACTATACCCATTAGAAGACCACCTCTGACCCCTTTCAGCGTAAAACTGTGGATCACTTTAACCAACTTTATGCTATTTTACGCTAGAAAATTGTCCATCAGCCATTGCCTTCCTATTTCTTTAGAGCCATTATACTCCTTAGTCCTGCAAGTGCAATCTGTATGTCCTCCCCAAATAGCTAGTCTTTAATTGTCAATATTAATACCCATATTGTTTCTTCTTAGATAGAAAGTTGTCTGAATCACTTCCTGCTTGTAATCTGCCCTCATAATTTCTCTCCTTCTTTTGTCATTTGCACAATTTACAGCTATTACTAGAATTTAGTTTATGGGAGATTTCCTCATGCCATATATAAAAGCATTGAATAACAGTGTCTCAGACATGAAAGAATCTCTGTAGCACCACATTGGCAGTAGTTGTTAACTTTTAGCTAACAATTACACATTGAATTTCTGAGTTATACAGTTTAGTCTCATTTAATATATGTTTTCTTGGTTTTGTTTGGGTGCTAACGTTTTAATCAGGGTGTCATGTGGTATCAGTGCTTAACAGAAGTCTGAAAGACATTGGTTTGTCAACATAGTTACCTTTCTTAAATCAAATGATCAAAATTCTTACTTCATAAAAGTACTATGATGTTTGTTTAACTTAACTTGGTTTTTATTTCCTTATGGACAGGGTCCTATTTCAGCTATTCCATTCTTTCACATGGAACCAAGGTCAAGTTAACTCATCCACGGTTACCCTGGTCATTCTGTTTATGCTGTTGAAATACCCGTGTGGCGTTAGATTTTTCCAGGCCTCTTGGACTTGCCCAGTATGCCAAAGCTTTCTGCCAATGAGCAGCAGTGCAGCATTCCTTTTAAAAGCTTTAAATTAAGTTATCTGGCCCTGCCGATTAAAAAAAAAAAAAAAAAAAGTGTGCTTTTTGCCATTCATGTAGGAGAATGTCAGAATGGATGATGCTTTGGCAATGCAGACTCTGTTTTCCTTTCTAAATGCAAACCAGAAATATTCTATGAAAGCTTTTTCTTTTTGACAGCTATCAACGGAACTGTGTCATCACTAGGATTTCTATTGTCCTGAATAGTCCTATAGAAATTTGGAATAAAACAAAAACAGGTTCTTATTGTCTTTATTCCTACATTTTCATAGATATATTTAGTTTGCATATCAATATACTTCATGTATTAATTTGTGATGTTTATTAATTTATATGAATGTTGGCTTTCATTTTTTCTGAATTACAATTACATATAATTGGTTTTTAAGCATTCTATTAGTATGTGTCTACACACATACATGTATATATGTACTCTAATATACTCATGTACTGCTGTATGCATGTATATATATACACGAGTATATATAATTACATGAGTAATTATTTTACACATGCTAATCAGCTCTGAATTCTGTGTCTTTAATTAGATCACTGCTATATACTTGGCAAGTGTTAGTTTTAAGTTCAGTGAACAATCACTTTCACGAGTCAGAATGAAGGATAATGCAGTATTATAACATGCTTTCCTTTGTGATAGAAACTTCAATCTAAGTTTTAGAGAATGGAGGGTATTGTAGGGAACATGGAGCAAGAACTTTAGCCTGTATCATTGTATTAGAAGCCTTTTTATAGGAGCAATTTTCTTTCTTTATAGATATTTCTTCTAAGTCACAAAAGTTACATGGGGTGGAAATCATCTCATCTTAGTTGATAACATAGATATCCACAGCTAAGCTAGTGACTACCTAGGGTGACCATGCCCTCATCCATAGAGGAAACCAGGCGTTTTAGAGCTCAATGAATCTGACCTGTTTTAGATGCCTACATTAGGATGGTATGAAGTATGCCTTAAAGTGCTGCTTCTCTCTTCTTTTTTCTCCAATTTTTTATTGCTCACAGACAACAGAAGGAGCCTAGGATGATTAGTCTTGATCCAGTTCTTTGTACTTCAGATTTCTACATCTGGCCATCCACACTGCATTTTTCTTTCCTAACTGCAACTAAAAAAGAAATAAATAATAGTTGATTATATAATCATGAAGAAAAGCAGCAGCTGAGCCTCTGAATCTTCAAGATACAAAAATCATTTAAAACCATTCATTTTCTTTACCAGAATTACGAGCTAGACTTTGATTTTATGAGGGTTTTTTTTAAATTATTTTTAGTTAAATTTGCTGAAAGAACTTAAAATTCTTAACTAAACAACTTTGCATTGAAATAATGATTAAAAGTAAATATTTGTTTACTGTATGTCACATGAATCAGGCTAAATCAAGACAGCATTCTCTAATTCAGATAACTACTAATTAAATTAATTTACTCTCTTTTATTTGCTTTAGCTAAATATTGTTTTTATTTTTACTACACTTGAAAATGTTAATCTTTACATTTTTAAGGATTAAAAATGTGTTCAAAACTTAAAGTTTAAAATGAA
This sequence comes from Nestor notabilis, assembly GCF_000696875.1. NCBI lineage: Eukaryota > Metazoa > Chordata > Aves > Psittaciformes > Psittacidae > Nestor > Nestor notabilis. Next base: position 9,347 of record NW_009933036.1, read on the forward strand.
TTTGTTTTCTTCTACATTATGGGAAAACCATAATGGCATGAATGATCCATAAGAGAGCTATCTAAAGGGATATGTTGAAGCTGATTTCAAATAACTTGTGCTAACCTACCAATCAATTTGGCAAAAGATTTCAACATACTGACTTGGTACAAATAGCCAGCTGTATACACAGATTCCCTCAGAAAGAGTTTGGTTAGTGGATGAATAATTTCTTTTGCATTTGAGAATTTTGCTCTAGTGAAGAGACAGGAAATCCTAAAAAGAAAGTGGGTTTCACAACATCATAGGGTTTTAAATTCACTCTTGGGCTTACTGAAATACTTTTGATAATCATCAGTGTAGCTATTAAGACTGTAATTTGAACAGAGACTACTCTTCCTGGATCATCAAGTAGTAGACCTCTAGAAATAATATATTACAAACAATGTTTAAGTGAAATTACAGTGTTAGAAAATACTTTTCCTATTGATGGTATTTGCTTGTCTGCTATAGGGATTGAAAAACATATCAAATGAAATTATTTAAGGCGTTTGCAATATTGACCAGTTTCCCTCTTTTAATGCAGCTTATGCCAACAAAACTGCAGACAAGCCAAAACTTTCTCACTACCTATCACCATCTATAGGAAATCATGGCATGCAGGCCTTTAAATGAATGCCCCAAAAGGCTGAACCTTGCACAGTATCAGAGGTTCTTGTTGTGAACATATCTTTAACAACCAAGGACTTGAAGCAAGCAGCAAGTCTTTAGACATGTATCATTTGCTACAAATTATGCAGCTATGTCAAATGCTTGAATACCTCTGAAGTCTTTTGAAGTGTAAAGCATTACGCCAAGGGCTACCCACCTATCTGGGTGGTGTAGATCTCAAAATTAATTGAATTTGTTGGTGCATTTGTAAAATACAGAATTCTTTTCTTTATACAGCGAGCTACTAACCCCTGATTCTCTCAATATTGGCTGTACTTATGCTAGAGCCTTCATGTGGTGGTTACAATCATACTGTCTCTTCTAATGAGTATGGTAAGAGCTAATACATTTAAGAATTAATGCATGGACATGTCTTACAAAGACACATTCCTTTACATCAAGTGTACAGCATTTCTACCAAGATATTTTGTCAAAGGTTATGAAATGCATATACATCACCATTTTATACACAGTCTTCAAGAAGACTTTTGCACATCCGTGTGGCCTCCAAGATTAGCTGGAGTCCTCCTACCTTTCATAGTTAAGAGCATTCAAGGGATATTAACGTACATCATGGTATCTGATGGATAGTAAGATGCCCATCTATCCCTGATTCTATAATACATATGACCTCCATACTAATGTCATCTTCCTTGAATAGTTAGTGTTTAACTTTACTACTGATTAACGAAAGTTGACACTGAATTTTCTTTTCTGAAGAACCCACAGTAGAAGCAAAGCATTTTGGACTTGAATACTAAAGTGTCTTTATGTACAAGACCTCAGACCTGCTTCTCATGAATGTAAAACAATCGCCAATGAAGTCTGCGTAACAGCCCTTCATCATTGTTACCTTTCTCTCTACCATTTACCTCAGAGTCAGACATATTCAGTGGGGCAACCCTGTGTGACCTAATGAGTAGAGGGCAAGTTTATTGTAGCAGCAGATACAGGATAGAAAAAAATGATAGAATAAATTTTGTGGCTTATTTTCATTATGCTTTCAGCTTTGAATTGAGTTGTTACAAAATAAATCACCCAACTCTGACTACACAGATATTTTAACAATTACAGGGATTCTCACCATTTTTAATCTTTGTTGACTGCAGAATCTTGTTTATTTAACAGCTTCATTTATACTGACCTGCAGGTATTAGAAATCTTCAGGCAAAGATAGTACCCTATTTTTGGATGGATATTACACAATTAAGGAAAGAGCAATATTTTACTGTTCTTGATACCGAGGCTATTTCTTGGGCAATGACTACCTGTTCCTTTTTATCTTTCCCACCCATGGCACATTGCAGCAACCATGGCTGCAGGTGCTTACACTGGTTGAACACCTGTCTAATCTACACAAAAAGGAAAGGAAATCAAGGGATGGCATATCTACTGATCTTGTGTACACAAGACAACAGAGTGATAAAAAGATGGAGAAATGGAAAGAAAGTTAAATTTAGCATGATTAAGAGAAGAGAGTGGAGGAAAATGGTCGTGATCCTTCAGAAACAGCTTTTGCAGGAGATGGAGAACTGGTAAGTCTAAATACGTGTTTTTCAAAGCTCTCTGTGTCTATGTTAGCCTTTTTCTAACGACATATCTACTGAGGTAGCACCTTTTAACAACAGTTTGCACATACAAGTTTGTCCTTTCGCATTCCACATTGCAAAGCAACAAATAAAGTGTGCATAGTGTAAGACCCTGTAAACTCATTTATCTGCCTAAAGGGATAGTGTATTTCTACAGATCCACAGAATATTTTTTGCTGCTGTTTTGCCCTAACTTATAGCTTCTGAAGTGATTTTTTTAACATTTCTTGATTATATAAAAAGCTTTGCAGAATTTGATAAAATCCCTGTCTATGATATATTAAAACCTTTCACATATATGAATTTCCCTACTCCTGCCCTAAGAGGGCATCTATTTTGTTCACAAATCTGCACTCATTTCACTCATTTGAATTGTAAGGCATCCCTGACTACTGCTTTCCTGATCAGAGGGAGGGGTGCACTATCACTGTTTTTTTTACTACTCAAAATGTTTCAGTGTTTCTCTATTTGCTTTGCTGTGAAAGAATAACACTGCAGAGGAAATAATTCTCACATGAGGCAGACATTACCAATCAAGCGTCCAGTTTTTGAGTCTTGTTAATGCACAGTCTAAAATCACCCTACTTGGTTGGGTATAAATGAGCCTTTCTTTAGTTAAGCATCCGGTGAAAGGCTTCATAAATAGGCAAAGCATGGGTGTATGTGTATGTAAAATCTTTTGAACAGACAAGAATAATCATAGCACTATTGTTTTCTATATTTGCTCCTAAAGAAAAAAAAATTAAAAAAATTAAAAAAAGCCCAGTGTTTCTAAAAATGTAGGTTTCTTGGACCTACCCATCACATCGTTCTAATATTAGTAAGTCTCCCATGGCGATCATCTGTCTTTGCTACATCACAGAAAAATGCTGCCTTCTGTTAGGTGCAGTCTGAAGTAAGAACAGCCTTATCAGTCACATTAATGACCTAAAGACAATTAGCTACCTTAAAATATTTAAATTGTCAATAAATGCCTGTGCATTTCCAGCTCACATAAACCAGACAGTTTATAGTTGTTGCACATAACTCCCTTCACAATAATCCTGACCATTTTTTCCTATGGATTTCTCTCTGCAGAAATGGTTACCAAATGACAAAGGTGAGCTTTCAGATGAAAATGGATGAGTACATTTCACCATGCCAAAAGAAATGCTTATGACATGTTCCATTCTTAGAGTTGCAGGGCAATTTCTCTATTTAAGGGTCCTGAAAATTAATATTCCCAAACCTTGTTGAAATTGCTGGCTGTTCTGCATCACTACTGAGCCTCACCATTTCATGCATTAGTTTAGTCAGTTGTCTTTGCTCAACTTCAGCTGTGTATGTGTCCCCGTCCCTGAAGATACACAAATAGCACCAGGAACCAGTGGTCTTCAGTGCTTCTTGCCTGATGCCTAGCAGTCCTTTGAAACAGAGCTCACTTCAAACATTGTGATGAAATGAAAGAAGTTGTGGGAAATACTCCACCACCTTCTGGTGGGATCTTTCACAATAAGCAGCATGGAAAAAAACAGAGGGGCAAAGCAATAAACTGTGGAATCTTCCAAGAATGCAAAGCAGCAGTGTTGTAACAGCTGTGTAGACATAGCGATTCCAGAGCACTACGTAGACATGATTATTCCAAATGCAAATTGCATCACTGAGGATAATGAAACACTCTGGACATACTGCTCCTTGTTTCAGAGGACTTGTCTCAGATACAGATGTCCACAGTGAATTTCAATTGAATACAGAATTCAGTGTCTTTTATAAGCTTTGTGCTGTGTGGGGGGTGGACTCCAGAATTGCTTCTGAGGTAAGACAAAAGCAGATTACAAAGACTAGGTCTTTGCTGCTAAAAAAAAAAAAAAAGTTATGACATTTTTGTATAAAAATCACTAATATATGTTGGATATACCAAACTGGAAACACAGCCAAGTGCTGGATACTTTAATTTTACCACGAAATTAGTTCAGGAAGGTGAGCCCTGTCCTTTTGCCTGGGACTGAACTTGGAAATTCACCTCAGCACAAAAAAAGCACCTTATCTTGACTATGTTTTTAACACAGGAGAGCAGACACATTTTGATTTCTCTGAGGTTAAAAAAAAAATAGTTAATCTTTTTAGCAGTATAGAAAACTCCAGATCAATAGAGTTATCTCCATTAGGGTATGTCTGCAAAACCATGTGTTATCTATGTTGTTCTATGTGTTCACTATTAAATTAAAACATTAGTAACCATGGTATAGGCACAGCATTGCGTGGCTGATGGTGGCTTTATACAGGACTAGTCTTGAGAATGGCATAGTATAAAATAAAGTAGATGTGAATTTAAGCAGACATAGAGGTATAAGGTACAAGTACCCTTGGCAGCTGCACAAATGGCCAGTGAGGTGCTTTGTCTTGCATCCTTCTAATCCTGGTAAAAGCCCAAGGAGAAACCTATTTACCGTGACACAAAGCGGTACAGTTTATTTTGCACTTTTGCCCTGGTGCATGTTACATTGGGAAAGCACTTTTCTTGTTCATACAGGCTCTCCCTGAGTTAAGAGAGCTTTCTGGTAAGTCTATTCTGACAAATGTTTCCTGGTTTGGATTTGGTCCTAACTTTGTACCAGAGCAGACTTTCATGTGTGTACTTCTTTGACAAAGAAAGAATGATTTTTCCCATTTATCTTGAATATATTTCTGACAGGTTGAAAATGAAAAATGTCCTCCTATACCAAGAAGATACATAACATGGACAGGCACTACAGTAACTATACTGGCTTCAAAACTAATTAAATTTGCCTCAGTACAGCTTTCCCCTGTAGACAAACCCAGAAGTGCCAACCCCATCAATTATTGACTCACTCACCTCCCTGACCTATCTTTAAAACTTGAAAAAAAGCTGATCAGCTCCTCTCCATTTCAATTTTGTGCTGCCCAGCCTGAAGATCTTTTTATGTCCCAGCTTCTGGCAGGATGCCTTCCAGTTACTGGTCAGATTCAACAGTGGCAGCTGCTAGTAGAAAATCCTCCTATTCAAGGGATGACCTTATGTGCTCCAAACACTGCTTTCTCATTCTGCTTAAATCATTTTTCTATGTTCAATGCCTGCACTAACACCATGATGCAGATAGACAGGTTGCAAGTGTTCTGGAGTGAAAGATATTATTTAAAAGGTATGAGCTTTTGTATTATAAATTCAAAATTATGATGAGACAGCCTTTCTGCAAAATTTCACACATAGCATCCAGATTCTATTTTGAAGTCAATGCCACAGTATCCATCCTGACTCCCTTATGAAAGATCCACTGTAAAATCCTGTACTGCCTTGTGAATAATTCTAGTGATTCACTCCCATGCAAATCTCTTATTTTCCAATGCAAATATTGCATAAGGGTAGCACAGTACTCTTAAACTCGAACAAGACATAAACCAATTTCATTCAGATTATGTTTGTGTCATAAATAAGGCTCTGTATCCACTCAGTTCAAATCGGCCTCCTTAAGCAGGCTTGCACTCGTTAAATCCTGTCTATGACCTCAGGCAGCCTGTTCTAAATGCAAGACTCTCGCATGTGAAGAGAGGAGCTTGGAAAATAACACTGAACTGAGCTAAGGCTAAATCTATTTGGATTCATTACATCTATGACCAGTCTGTCTTTGTAAATAACATATTTACATATATTTTAAGAGCTGTCAGTTTTGCATATGGAAAACGGAATCACAAGAATATGAAAAACTCATTCAAGTTTTGGTGACCCACAGTCACAAAAAAAAAGCTGGTTATCCCTACATATTTGACAGAGAACACAGTCAGTGTATGCCTACTGAAATCACTACATTTCTTCTGTCCCTTTTTTTTTCACACCATTCTTTTTTGGTTTTCTGCACATCGTACTAGCATGAGTAGATTTTACGTATGCAATTCTCTGTGTGTGTGTGTATGTCTGAAATGACTACGATCACTGAGTGACAAGCCAGTATCTAGGCACATTTTGATGTGGGTTTTTTTAAGAACTTTGTGAGAGAATTCTAAAAAAAAAGAGAGATTATGGGAAAGTAAAAAAGGTTACTTACAAGAAGATGACTATTATTAAAAAAATGTCTTCATATAGGATTCCTCACTAAAGTATACCTGTAAGGTAACAGTTTTTCTAGATGTTAACCTGGCTTTACTCCTGTTTGAAAAGGTTCGGTTCTGTCAGCTCTTTAATTTTTAAATACAGAGGGTTTTCTTACTCTAGGCTTTTCTTAGGAGCCTCAGTAAGGTGCTATAGCTGGATATCTTCCATGGTTGTACTGCCACAATTAGGGGATTTGACTCATGCTCACACAGGACTCTGACTCAGGAGCAAGAATGGCTTATGCTGGCGTGGCTGTAATGTTTCCTGCTCACAGTCATCTATTTTGGTCTAGCCTTTGCCCCTCTTTTGAGTTTACTCACTTCAAGATGGGTTAGTTTTCTCTGGGAAGCAGCCATAACACCAAAGTTTTTAGGCCTGTCAAAATAACCAGCACTGATATGCGGTTCTTTAGTTCATGGCCATTATGAACTTCATTCATGACTTAGTCACCCCACAGTAAAGGTGGGAACAGAGAACTGCATCTGGGAAATGCTCTACCTTGCTCTATGTTGGCCACTCTTGCTCCCCAGTTTGAGACCTTTGCTTGCAGAAATGCATCCTCTTCCAGGTCTGCCTGTGGTATCTGAAATTATCACCCATAGCTATGCATTGGAAGGTTCTGTTAACCAAGCCAGTTCTACCTAAGAAAGATTAAAGGAGGTAATGGAGGAAAACAGAGGGGTGCCTCTCCTGAGAGGATACTGCGGATCTAGGAGATTAAAACATTATCAGAGTGTGCTGCTGTTTACAAAACAAAGTCCATTATAAGCAGTGTCATGACCTGTACAACTGCTCAGCCAGAAAACCCACCTCCCAGCCAGAAGGTAGGTGGATCAAATGCAAGTCCACGTGTTACAATGTCAGCCTGAAACCTGACAGTTTATTTTAAGTTCATCAGAATTTATGCTGAGTTCAGTGACTCTGCCACTCACATGTTCTATAGTGCCATTCGCCTGAAGCAGTTGTAACCTCGGTCAGGGCAAAAAGGAAGGATGGACGACAAAACAGCTGCAGGTACAACCTCTTTAAACACTACAGTTCACCTGTCATCCCTCTAAGTTTTCAATGGAAAGAACAAGATTAAATGACATCACGTGACTGTGTAGAGGTCCTAAGCCCCATTGCACAGTTACCATGCAAGCTCCCCCATCTGCTTCTGCTATAGTGGAGCTTTATGCAGGACATACTTATACTGGTGCAGATAAACCAGTTTGAATTATCTTGGCCTAAGGGCTGACACCCACAGAAAAAATGAGAGATTTTTTTTCCAAATTTAATAGGTGTACAGACCTTAGACAAGTCAGAATTTGTACAGGCTAGTATTAAGACTACATTGGCAACTCAGGTAACTTCTTACAGGGAAAAGTAAAATATAAATAGGATGGGTTAATTTGCCAGGGGAGATGAACTAGATGAGAGTATCTAGAAAATGACAGTCCTAATTTTGTTCTGTGCCTTATTTTTCAGCAATTTACTAAGAAATAGACATTTTACACTACTGGTCTTCTTAGGAGAATATACTAACCTTCTCAGAAACAGAATTCATTAGAGTTGTGCTGGTAAGGCCCTGAAAAAGAAAGACGGAAGAGTTGAGAAAATACATGTGATCACTGTGTGAAAGTGATTTGATTGTCCAGGTCACCACACATACCATTTGTTTGCTACATGAAATGCTGAAGACCAAGCCTCAGGCTCTTTAATGCTAACTTCATCCTCAGAAAAGAGTTAAGCAAAAGGCTATTTTCCTTATGAACCACAGCAAGTGAACTGTATAAAGCAGCCTCAAAGGAGGGTGCCTCCAGGAAACCTGTGGTGATTCATGCTGGATCAATTTAAGCTGGTAGTGGCCCCAGCACCCTTCTGTGTAGTTACCATGCCTAGAGCAAAACCAGGGTGCTTGCTTTCCAGCCATGCCAACCCGCAGTCCAGTACATCAGATGTAACTGGGACTGATGGCCAGTGCAGGTAGTATGCCAGGCTTGAGGCTGTGGCAGCTGAAGAGTAGACAGAGTGCCTGTTCTCTCAGCTTTACAAAGGGGCAATAATTTCTTCCAGAAGAGCAGAGTAGCCAGCAGGAACAATACACTGTTCTAAGTTTCCCCAACTGTGCTCTTTTAAAAGCATTCTCTTATTTGCTGCTATTTTACATTTTCAGCTGATATCACATACTTTTTCCAAGTGATAGCGTGTAAACACAGCTACTGCTATTGCAGCTGGTGCAGCCATACCCAAGCCAGAACGTGGGTCTGGTACTCTGCTCTTAGTGTAACCACAGCAATGTGCAGCTGTGCATCTGAGACACAGCAGAAGATATGTTAACATCTTCTTCCCAAGGAGTCATTTGGTACAACGTGAATTACAGCAAGCCTTGTGTCCATTACACAATATGTTTTGACTGGGAAGCAGTAGGGAAATTAACAGTACTACGAAAAAAGTTTCTGTAGACCATCCATTATACTCTGTTGGCTAGGTAGTGGCCACCTCTGAGCTAACGTATTTAACATGTTTCAGGTGGTTTCTCCATTTTTCATTATGGAGTGCTCCTCCACCCAGTTCCTGGAATAGGAACATCACATAGTTTCTTCTCTTCACATTTAGAAGAGGAAGAAATTTTTACCTGAGGGACTTTACCAGCCTTTGCTTTGAAAAAATCAGTGGCAACATGCCTTAAAACACAGGCAGATGAAAACCAAAAACAACTAACCAACCAAAAAACAAACAAACCTCAACCTTCTTAAAACTATCATGTAGGTTTCTATCCATTACTTTTGTCATCTTCATAGACTGCCAATGCATTGGACTGAATTGAAATAAAGACTCGTCTGGCAGAGGTCTATTAGCTGCAGGAGAAGGGCAGCATATTGTCCCATTTCACTGGGAAGACATTGCAGTATTTGTTTTCTTCAATGAAAACAATGAATTCTAGTTACAAGAGAGCTTTAAGTGAAGTTTAATTACAAAAGAACTGTAGGGATAGCAAGACCTAAATTTCTTAACTCAGATTGAAAGATAATGCATTCATCAACAGCTTTTTTTTTTCTTTTGTTAAACCTCTGTAATAAAGTTAAGTAACTTGTGAATTGTTCAAAACAATGCATTCCATCCAGCTTGCATCAAGTTATCTCTGTTGAAAACCAATGCAAATGAGTTGTAGCAGCTAATGACACAGGTCTTCCCTTTCCCAACATGAGTCTGAATTTTTCATTGGTAAATCATAGTATGCCTGGATTGCTGATGGCATAACAGGGAATTGCAATGCAATTTGACTTTAAAATTAGTTGTTTCCTGTACACTTTCAATCATTTAATAACTAAGCACTTAAATCTTCAAGTGGTCATTTGTGTTTTATTGTCCTTCCTTTTCAGTACTAGGTAAGAAATAATTAGAAAGCTATCTTCTTGGCAGCTTCTTTAGTTTTAAAATAATACCTATTATACGTGTAATCAGAAGTAGAGTGGGACCATTTAAAATACATAAAATTAAAATGGAATTGCATCTCATAGATCCACTAAATTAATAATGGAAATAATCTGTTTTTGCAAAAAGATTCCTTAAAATTAGAATAAAAACCTTATATTACTTTTGTCTTGTGTTAAAAACCTATGCATGTATTTTTTAGGTTATTTTTGTGTTGTTAACAATAGTGCTACTATAAACTACAGAAAACAAGTGATAAATTTAATGTTTATCTCATAAATATATTCAAAACCATAACACTAATAAAATCTTTGTGAGTGACAAAGCCAGGAGTAGTTGCAATTTCCCACTTATGAAATGGAAATATTTTGTTGAAAACATGTTCTAGTTTCAAAATGAATGAAAAATTATTTTTTATATGATTAACATACATACTTGCAAAAGTTCAGATAAAATTAGAATTCAGTCAAGATGAAAAACTACTTAATATGCACAAAAAGGGACCCACCATTAGAGATTGGAAGGTGGTTAGGCACAATAGCGGGAATACATAATTCAAAATGTCACTCAGCAATCGACTTTGGAATAATATTAGTTGTACACTGATTCTCCTGTTTAACAACTCAGAACATACTTTGGCTCAAAACAGGAAAGTAGGAGGCACTTCACAGAGCTTTGCTTGGGAGGATGGTGAAAACGAACATTTTCTGACTGTTTCAGGAGATATCCCTATCAAATGAGATAAGGCTACTGTCTTTCACCTGCTTTTCACTTTAAAAAAATAATTAATATATGCAGAAAATTCAGTGCAGACTTCTTAAAGTCCTCAACGTATCTGGCATAACATTTTAGCTCATTAAATAAAAAGTAGTGCAGCTTAACATGGACTCCTATGCTACAGAGGAAAACTAAAAGAAGGAAAAAGAACAGCAGAGGAAGCAAGCTACATGAACACATTATAGAAATTCTAAGCCTTTTCAAGGAGACAAAAAAGAAAAAAGTGCAGTTAACTTATTCTTAGCTTGGAGTTTTATTCAGATGTTTCCTCAAGGCTTTCAGAGAAATAGAGTTGAGGAGGAGAAAGACACACTGTGGAATAGCTGGAAAATACATCAGAAAGGACAGTATATGTGGCATGAACCGTTACTGAAAACTGGCAGATAGTGACAGAAGAGTCGATTGACAAGAGCAAAGGTCAGCATAAAAGAAATCAGTATGAAAGCCCTGAAGCATGGAGAAAAATGTCTATGCACTAAAAAAAATTGCTTCCTTAGTTTTGATTTATAGCCACTGCATTGTGAATTTTGGTTACATTTAGCTGCATAAGACAACATTTCTCTTCAATCCAGACCTTACCAGTAAATGAAAATATCTAATTTTCAAAACAACCTTTCAGAAAGAGAGTATTAGGTAATATAGGATGGATGAGTAACTATAGTGTTATTGAAATCAGTCTAATCTAATGTGCTCCCTAAGTCTAATAGTCATATAGTTCACTGTTACACTCTCAAAAGCTGAAGTAAAAAATGAACTGGCCAAAACCACATTTAAGAAATGCAAGTTTAAAAAAACCCAAAACATTATATAGCTTGAAGCTTTGCCTCATGTTTGCAAATAGCAATCAAGTTACTTGTTTACTGATGGCAAGCGAGATGACTGACCATTAACCTTCCTGGAAGATATTAGACATCGAAAACATCTTGAATGAATTCTAAGTAGTATCACCAGGCATCAACATTTGACAGCTCTTTAGTTTCTTGCAACTGTTCCACATTAAACTGCTCTGCAGCCACACATAGTTGTTCAAGTAGCTGTCCTGGCCAAAGGTAGTCCTTCCTCAGCTCATCATTTCTGCCTTTTACCCATAGTTTTACCCACAGAAATAGCTCTGGGGGTTTGCATTATCCAGAACAACTTTGACAGAAGTTAAAGAGCACTCACATGAGTACTTCTGCAGACAATGTTACAATGGTGGTAAGTCAAGGCTCTGCTGGCACAGTAAAACCCAGAAGAAGTTGTCTGTTCATAGGCTGAAGTTTGCGTTGTGCATATGGCATCAACTCAGTAATTTAATAAATTAACAAAGTAGTGTAAGTATGTGTAGATAATGGCTGAAGGAAGGATTGTACAGAGGCCTTTTCCTTCATTTTTGCAAACCCATGGATAGATGAAAGTATAGAGAATGCCATTACATGTTTTGGACATTAAACAGGTAGGATACACCTCACAGACTTTCAGAAAGACATGAAGCAAATTCCAGCAGTAGAAAGTGTTTCTTCAGCAGGCTGAAGAGATGTCTGCAAATGATCACTTCCTTCAGGTCACTGCAGAAATGCAAAAACCAACCATGTCTTATCAATAGCTAAAAGCAGGGAATTTACATCTTTGGCATTTCTACTCTTAGAGATACCAGAGGTAACAGTTGGAATCCACCTTGTCTTTCATGTCACTTCTAGAGCCCTAGTGAACAGTGAGCACCAAAGACCTATCTTGATAGTGTCTCCTTTGGTCAGCTCTTTTATTTATTGGTTTGATTTCATCACTGATTACAGGATGCAGTAGACCTACTCAGTGTGAGCAGGTGGCAAAGTATTTGCCTGTCAGGGTACAAGAAACGTAAGTGTTCAGCAAATGAAGAAAACAAATGAAAGGACCAGCATAAAACTGCTATCTTGAGTCGCTGTTAGAAAATAAAATGCAGAACTTCACCTACCATGAAAATTTTATAGAATGAATATTAATGTTATGAAGAGAAGTAGGGTGGATTTGCATTATGTATTTGATTGTCCCTGGAGCGCAGAGACTGACAGAGACTGGTGACTATGTTAACTATAGCCAAATTTTAGTTGAAGGAGATTGATTGTTGAGAATTCTATGAATTAACCTCTTTATTCTGTATTTTCCTACAGAATCTGAAATGTCTTTTCAAAGTAAGTTTTTGAGTTTAACTATCAAAAAATATGGACATGATCTTCATTCACAAAAGATGTCATGTAATAGCAATCCAGGAAAAGAAGGAATGGCAGATATAATACAAGTGGATTTGAGCTCAGAAATGGTTTAATGAAAACCAAAAACTGTTTAAATCCAGGCTAGTTATTTGTCATTTCAAAGCTAGAAACCCAGTACTCAGAAGCTCTTAAGGGACTTGTCCTTATAACACAGAGGTAACTTCTCACAGCTCCATTTGAATAACAAGGCGGCAATAAATTAATTTCTTAAAAAATCATGCCTGGAAGATTTTTCCCCTCCACTCCCCCATCTAGATGCAACCAGCTTTGATTTGAGCTTTTATTTCTCCCCTCTGTCTTGGATTTAAAATTAAATACATGTTCAACCACAAAAGACTTTTTTTTTCCACTGGTTCTGCATTATTTGCTAGCAGGTTTGTGCAGTGTATCTGATTTCTCATCCTGACGTAACACAAAGGTCAGATCTGTGATATGAATGATTAAAACAGTTTTTCTAGGATGAGAAAGGATGCTTGTTTCCTAATGCAAAACAATCTCTTTCTAAATCATGTACTTTTCTCAGTCTCATGTGCTGTGAAGGAACCTTCTACATACCATGACATAGAGAAAGTGAGGGATCCTTCAGTTAATACCAGTCACCACGAACAGCTGTTCTACATCTAATCAGGCACCACTCCATCACTCTCCAGCTGCCCCACAAATGGCATCTTTGAAGCACTGTCAGTGACAGTCTAATGCAAATTTCAGCACCTTTACTGTGCAAAACAGATCATGATTCATAGAAAACTAGAAGGAAAACAAGGCAGTTAAAATGATTTACTTGTTTTGGGATGGCACGCTGTACCGTTCAGTTTGAGATTTAGGGCGGGATTAATGTAAACACTGAAGTAATCTCAACACTTGGAGGACTCAAACAAATTGTTTCTCTGCATTCCCTCAATGTGTGCCCAGGAAAAGAGATAGACACCAACAGACGGTGATCACCCAATTCTAATATGGGTGTCAGAGGTAGTGTGATGAATTGCTTCTTAAGGTACCTATCTCTTTCCACTGACTACAGAGGAAACACAGACTAGACATCTTATTTTATAAACTAAAATTAGGTGAGATTAAGGCTACCCAGCTGCTCCAAAGTCAGGCAGCATTTATTTTCCTTTTACATGCTTCATGGGAGGTGCAGATAGCAGGATCAGGAAAGGATGAACAGAGCTCAGTGAGTGGGTAGTCATTCAATATTTCTTCTCAGACTCATCTCTCAACATGTGCCCCATCCATTATTTACTGCACACCATCTAAATGCTGCACTGAACAGAGAATCACTCATTTTCTCATGGGCTTTTCCATTGTGCTCTCATTGTAGTACTCTATTTCTCTGCAAATACTAATTATCTTCCCAACACCCTACTGGTATTGTTATCTTCCTCTTACATGTTGTGAGTGGAGATGCTGAAAAAAAGTAAAACCAGTCCTCTAATATTGTTTCCCCCACATAATATGCTTTCCAGCTGGATTTTTCAGAGTACTTACCGATTTTAGGCCTTTATAAGGTCAAAGTACAGCTCCTGTTCGCTTCTGCTGCAATCATTGGTGCTTAGCATTCAGCTGAGCAGTCTCCAGGTGGTTTTAGATGGATATGCAGAAAAATGAATTAAAAACAGATACTGAAATGCCTCCACTTGAAGTTTTCTGCCATATTCATGACACACTTTTCAACATTTGCAACCAAGCAGATTTAAGCCTTTTGCACTGTTCAGTTTTGACTCATTCCCTGTCTGAATGCACTTCCTGCATTTCCTCTCCTGGCTGGGAGATCTGTGGCTTTTTGGGTGGCTCACTGCTAGATGCTTCATATATCCTCAGACATAAACAGCTACAATCCAAGCAATGTCTCAGGCCCCTGGCTGATGTGAACAAGTTCTGTAAGACTATGCCTGAATGGAGTGGCGGGTGTATACTGTACTGGGGACAGAAAAGGTCCATTGACAAGTTAAGCAGAGAGGCCCACAAAGAGAACTTGAGCATCGGACCCTTGATCATCAACACTGATGGCTCTTTTCCTAAAAGAAATTCACATATGAAGAGGGATAATTAAGTCCTGGACCTCCACAGCATCACAGAGATTACAGAAGAATGTGCTTCATGGCACAGACACCCATCCTGCTTGAGGAGCTGTTCCTGAGCAGTGCAGGTATAAACGCCTGGGTGCAACTTAGGATTCAGCAGCAGGAGTTGGTCCTTGCTCCCTTTATTTAGCAGAAATACTCCTCCAGAGCTGTGCAGTGGGAGCGGGCCTCACTCTAAGAATGACTTGCCAATATTTGGCTGAAGGGTGTGACCCTCATCTTTCTGCAGCTCTGCCTGTGTAGTGTCAGGCTTGAAATAAATGCACTGAACAGTACACGCTCTTCTACTACTTTGTTATGAAAACACTGGTAATAGTGTTGTAACTGGGATGGGCCAAAGACACAAGAGCAGCAGGCTTTGCAGGAGAAAGATCTACTTGTTATTAATTATGAAATAATTTAAAATGCTTTTAAAATCACCTTGCTCTGTAAATCATGCTTGTATTTCAAAACCAGGGGTTTTTTTCTGTGTAAAACACCCCCGGTCCCTAAAAATAAAAATAAAAAAGAAAAAAGAAAGCCTTTTTTTTTTTTTCTTCTGAAAGGATTGCTGCCAGAAAAATGTTTTTGCCAATGCTGCGATCTGTCCAGGCTGTGTGGCAGGGGTACACCAACTGGATATATTAGCTGGTGAGCCTTATTATTTTAGTGAATTTTAATTACTCAATTAAAATAAAACAGTGTTGCTCTTAAGAACAAAAGAAAAAAAGCCACAGGAAAAATTTAGAATAAAAGTCATTAATACCATGGTCTGATTTTAATTTAATCCAAGTTAAATCAAGATAAGCACGAATGGTAAATTAAGATAAGAACAAACAATGTTTATAAAATCAGCGTACATCTTGGCTTGAAGACTGATGTAAAATTACTGAATAAGATATTCAGTATTGCCAAGCTAGTAGATTTCCAATGTTAAATGTGGGATTAATCAGAGTTCATTAATCTTCATTTTCCGTCTGACCAAATATAACAAAATTTTATCAACCTCATTGGTCATTTTTACCATTTACATTTTTTAGTTTGCACCAACCACTCATGTATTGCTCCATTCAAAATTTAACATGTATATTTTCTGTAGGAAATTGTGCAAAAAATAGATTTGACATTGCACTGCGTCTGTCTTCACAAGTCCTTCTTGATCTCCACATCTATTAGCTGACTGTTTGCAATACAGATTTATTTCAGCCTGCTTCTTGCACCATCAAGTTCTTTAAATGAAGTTCTGCCCCTGTACATGAAAAGACTTCTTAATTCATAGTTTCACATGTAGAGATTAACATTAGAAGGTTATTAACAGCACAAGGTTATTAAAAGTGCAAGGTTATTAAAAACATGTTTAATATTATTTGAACGATAGCAGAATCCTATGGAATCCTATTTCAGTATAACTTTATTAGTGACAGAAGTATTCAGCTATTACCATGCTTTTTCCTAGAATGACCAATAATAAATTGCAACAAATCAGTATGTATTTTAAGCTCCATTTCAGCTAGCAGTTGACAATTTTGTGGTCTATTAGAGACTGTGTAAGTGCTGAGAAATGAATGCACTTTACCACTGGCAAAGCTAATAATAGTATTACTATTATTTCACAGAAATTTCTTTCTGGTTTACACATAATCTTCATAGATACATTTGGAAGTTTTTGCATTCAAGCCTAGCATTCAGTAGGCGAATTTCCTAAAGTGATGAGAGCCAGGTCCCATCATGTTTCACTTCAGTGTAATCCAGGGAGGAGGAGAACAGGGGACGTACAGAGGCTCTCTAGCAGCTAATTCAGTTTGTACAGTGCTAAAGGTGACCATTTCTATGTCTAACTGGGGCTTATAATTAGCTTTGTTACTAATTCTCAGCAGAAGGTCTTTGCTCCCAGAGCTCAGCAGACAGCAGGGATAGCCCAGGAGTGTGTTCCCCCTGCCTTGCCACAGGCATCCACAAGGGCACTAACCTGACCAGACCTGTGACTAGGAAACCTCTCACAATCCCTCACAACACCTGTGCTGGAGGATGATTCCACCACCAAGCCACATGTCAGGTGTAAACATCTTAAACTGCCGTGACTGCTTATAAAGTAATCAGAAGTCTAAGCTCTTAATCAGCACCTACGCTGAAAACACCATAGACTTAAAGGAGTCAGCTAATACATTAAGAGCATACACCTACACATACCAAACAAAACTCTTCTTCAAGACAAGCCCAGATAATACTTTCCCTGTAAAGTTTCAAAATCTCACAATCGGTCTCAATTCTTATTCATTTGTGATTTTCTCACAAATTTCTTGCAAAACCAACCTAGATGCACAAATATGTACTTCTTCAAAAAAAACCCCTTGTTCTATTTTTCCAGTAGAAAAATAAGAAGATGATTTGCTGTTGAAGGATAGACTTGTTTTGATTTTGTAACCAAACTATGCTTAACCCTGGGAGCCTTGTTTTAACAGCACTTGTTTGTTTATTTGAATTCCCTGCTGTTGCACAGCATCTGCAGCATATCCTGCAGATCCTTATATAGATGAGCCACTGGCAGCTATCAGTGCTTTTTAATCTTCATATCATCCAGCCCTACTCAGACAAGGGCTGTAGTGTAGTTGAAGACTTCATTTTCTCTGGTGGCAAAACCAATTTAATAGATTTCCATCCTTTCTCACCCCAGTTACTCATTCCCTCCCCCGTACCACAATTTATCACCTCCTTAGCTGTGTCCATGTTGCAGGACAATGAGTGTTCAGTGCCATTCCCTAGAACAGATTAGTGAAATAATCTGGGTTGAAAAGACTTTTTTATTTTTTGGAGGAGTTTTCTTAGCTTAGGACATTCTGCTGATCATATGGAGGAAAATCTTACCAATGACTTCATTGGCAGAACTGAGGAGGTAAGTATCAGTGAGGAAATGGAAGCAAGCGGCTAGAGAGGAAACATTGTCAGAGGGAATATTATTCATGAACCTCCATCCTTAGATATTGTATGTTTTAGTTCCTCCTCTGGAGAACCAGAACTCCTGTTTTCTGTGATATGGAAGTCCTGTGGTGCAAAGAGATCTTGAAAACAAATTTAGTCATAACTATGAAATCCACAGATATCACAGAATACTTTGGATTTTTTATTCAGAGAAAAAAATTGTTATTTGATTCCTAATTTTATAGGGTATTCAGCTTTCTGCCTGGCTTCTGAATTTGCAGCCCTGTAAGAGCTGACTTTGCTCTTTCCATTTGAAGAACTGCTTTTCTGATTCAGAAGAGGGTTTTGCTCCACCATCATGCACAACTTTTCATTGCCTGGCTTTTTAGCCTTCAAGTGTGAGATAACTGACACAGAACAGACAAAAGCTGAATACATAACCTGTGACGTTTGTGAAACACACAGTATTCCTTTACACAGTGCATAGAAATAGCCAAAAAGAAATTGTTAAATCCATGTCTGGGTTCTCAACAATGAAAACCCTGGAGATATCTTGCCTTTAAGCACAGGCGATAGATATGGAGGGTGTACCTACCCAGTTGGAGTGGTAACATTTTTAGACTCATGTTGAAGTATGCATAGCTTTGGTAGTGGTTACCTTGCTGAGAAATACCTGGGTAGCTCAGCTAGTGCACTAGGTGCTCACAGCCTCTGAGGAAGAGCAGAAGTTCAGCAAAATCTTTGAAGGAAATGGTAAAAAATAGAGACTATTTCAGACAACACATCACATGAGCAGAAATGAAGAGGAAGGTGAGGCCCAGACTGGGATATCGGAGGGGTTGTCAGGATCAGGCCAAGTGAGGGGAATTGGAGTCAGGCATGGAGTCCTGGGCTGTGGGCAGGGTAAGGGGACTCCCAGGGCTGGGCAGAGGGAGGTCCTCTGTGCCCCTGGAGTCATGACAGGCCAAGAGTCAGGTCAAGGAGTGATGGGGTGAGGGAGGATAACATGATACGATAGACCTGCCAGAACACATTTGCCATGGGTTAGGTGAGAAATTACAGTGAAAAAGCCCTAGCAGATTTGCAGTTCAGCAGTTTGTTGAACGCACTTTGTTATCATATCATACAGAAATAAAACACACTCTGCACCTCTAAGCCACTGAAAAGCTATTATAGAATTACTGCAACCAATAAACATACCACAATGGAAACAGAAATGTGAAGTAAATTTTAAGGGCTCGTCTTGCCTTGTATGGAGGGAAATCTGCTCTGTTGTTAAAATGCCACAGAAAAGATTTTAGAGACAAAAGTTCTTGCAAATATGTTTTCACTCAAGCCTGCCTGATCCTGTCTCCTTCCTGCTCCCACTACATTCCTGAGTAAAAAAATCAGGGTTTGATATGTGTCTCTCTCATTGCTTGCCTTTCCCTTTTATCCCAGGAGTCTCTGTGGGCTATTAGCACCTAAAAGGATGATAAATATTTTGCCCCCTTCTTTACGATTTTATGAATAGGTTTTTTAAAAGAATAGTTTCTCATTCATACTGGAAGATTTTCTGAAGGACTGAAAAGCTCCCTGCATCTTTCACAGCAGAGGGACAGGCAGTGGGTTTCAGAAGGGCAGCGTCTGGGCGTTCAGGCAGGCATGCCTGCTCTGATACCCCCACTGCCCATTCCCCGCTCATCGTGCCCATGTCTCAGTTGCTGTGTGGCAAAGAAGACTGAGGAAATGGAGACACTTACTCACACTGTTACATCAGCTTGTTCCAAATAAACATGTCCAGCTACAAACCTCTAAACAGGAGGACTTGGTCCATAGAAGCACTGAGATGTGGGAAGGATCTGTTGTGCCCATTATACAGCTGCTTGCTTTATTGTGCTTGCTTCTGAGTTCCCTTCATTCAAACTCTTTAAAAAAAGAAAACAGTCTTGCTTTTTCCAATTATAAATCCCACTGTACTTTGTCTGGAGATGGCTTTGAGAAGAAGCAGTTGTTCTAAGCTATACTGTTTAATGTTTTATTTTGAATTTGAGGTAAGAATGGGTCCTCTGCAATTCTCTTACTGCTGCTTTTGGGGAGTTTATATTTTATATGAGGATGGATCACATCAAATAACTAAAACATGCTTTTTCCCCAGTGATAGCTTCTAATTACTGCTTAACTATAAAACTGAATGAGGAATTAAATGGCCAGTAGAATGATAGAGTTCGACATAAACATTCAAAATGAAAAATAAACTCATCCGGGAGTGAAGGGGAGAAAAACAACAACATATGCAACCCATTTTATAACTCAATACAGTCTTGAACATTTCATCTATTACTTCAGCTTGGCAGAACTAAAGCCAGAAAAAGGCAGATTACCAGAACTCCCCAGCTTTAGGGTGTGTATGAAGACATGGTGATTTATTTTGTTGACTTTCTCTAATGACCTTTACGTTCTGATTTGTTGATGCATAATTATGATAATGGTTCCATAGGTCCAAAAAGTCTTTCTGTTCCAGGTATCACTTTCAAGCTGTCATTTCACAATATACTGTCCTTAACCATTCATTCCTGCCTCTCCATATTGTACCACCTCCACAGTTGTGTCAACACAAGTGTTTCTGGAACTGCAATCTAAACTGGATCGCTGAACTGATTTGGCTTAAAAATAACATTTGTTTTGGAGGGGACAGGGCATGGGAATGAACAACTGGGGGCAGAAAAGGGCCGACTGAGATGAGGGGAGGAGAAAGGGTGGAAACTCAGTAAACTAGTTTTACCACTGAAGTTGAGCTATTGTGAAACTGAATTCATACTCACCTTTTAGCTACCACAGCCATGTTTTTCACGCAGTATTAATTAAAGTAGTCACATTGAGCTCTCATTCCCATAACATTTAATACAAATAAGGGGACAAATTTCATGAAGAGCTTGTGAACTGTCGGTTATAACTACATCCATTCCATATACTGCTCATGTAATACCAAATGAGTCAGCAGCAAACAAGGCTACTGCAAATGTCTAACCTGGACCTCAGGATGGTCAGTGAAGGTACACCTGGCTAAATAAGCAAGAGCCAGGGAGTAAGCTCTAGCCCTGGTCTTAGTCATTGCCACAGATGGTTTGTTATCTCACTCGCTGGTGCTGCACTGGCCTGTCACATCTTGCTCATTCAACGCAATTCTTATATAAGAAGGACTAACCTGAAGCAGTGTGGGTACAGGTCAGTGGGAACACATGGACTTCAAGCCAGTTACTCATTCCTATCCCACTATTGTTATGCAATATCAAGAGACCTGACTGCCCTTCCTTTGCTTTCATCAGGCTTTAGGTCAGGATCCAGAAACTGGAATGCCAAAACAAGTTATTCATACTTGAATTTCACACAAAGAGATGTAAGCAACACAAATACACTTGTACCCCCTCTGTATGTTTTGCTTAAAATAGATCTGGAACTAAAGGAATTCAGAGACTGAATTAGAAACTGACTCAATGAAAAGATGATTCCTTCTTGTAAAAAGTCACCATGATTACCCAGTGATCTGGAATAATAATTTAATTACATCAGTATGTCAAGTAAATAATTCCACAATCAAACACTGGAGTGACCCACATGTAATTCTGTTATTTATAGCACAAGTATCAACAGTACATAAAATTGTAATTAAATATACTAATCAAATAGATGCTAAAATCATTGCTAATGTCATCAGTGTGCATAATGCTTCTGTCATACCTTAAAATAAAGTTGCATGTATTTATGTCAGCTTTCTTCTAATGAACAATCATTTCCCAGATGCCCTATCAATCCACATAAATAAAATGCCTAAGTAATTTGCGAACTTGTAACAGCGAGGGTATAGTTAGACTTCTGTTAGCAAACCACCCTTGGGATTATGACTAGAAGCAAAGTGACTTTCTTTAATAGAAAAATATATGAGCCAGGAGTGACGGTGGCAGATTTAAACG